>NW_026974934.1:300000-438500 GCF_030014295.1 Loxodonta africana | reverse complement strand
CATAGAGAGATAGTATTGACGTGGGGACACGGATGACCTGTTCGCCACATACAGGAGGGATCCTTGGGCCCTTCACTGGCTCGTCATTCAGCTCCACGACGTCCACTACTGGCCCTGGCCTTTGCTTTGGCTGGTGCCCCATTAAACGTGTGCTCCGGAGCGATGTTTCTCCACCCATCACTAGCGTTCTGCCACCAGGGGATATGTGAGTGTGGGAGTCACCATTTGTCACTGGCAGCAGTGTCACAAGTCACTAGACTTCCAGCTACCCGCTGACCTAGGCTGCCTTCTGCCCCAGGCAAGGTCCCGAATCCTTTATCCCAGATGCTGACACCTGGGCACTGGCGGACATTGATTTTTATCAACACAGAGGTCTGAGTGAGGGTCAGAGGGCCAGGTAGGTGAAGTGAAGGCCAGGTGGGCAGGGCTGAGGCTTCTTTGCCATCACCATAGAGACAGTCCCCCACCGCAAGAGTGGGCGGAGCTTGGGATGGGCCTGGTGACAAGACTGAGCCAATGGCAGAGATCCGGCCCGCCAGGCAGATGACACAGGGCCCTCCATTGTGACCTATGACCCCTAGTGGCCACAGGATTTGAGCACGCCCCGGGAAAGGCTACGCAGGCACAAGGGAGCCCCTGGTGCGGACTGCTTCAGGGCATTGGCAGAGCACGCCAGGTACCTCTTTCCCACTTTCCTGAGGATATCAGTAGGCAAGGCATCCCCACTCAGCATCTCTTGCCTCTCTCTGTCTCTCTCTGCTTGTCTTCGTTCTCTGAAATCTCTTCCTTCTCCCCCTTGTCACTTCACACCTTGGAGTGCCTGACAGAGGCCTAGAGACCAAAGAGCAAAGGGGGAAGCCTCTGCTCTACTGTTTGCCCATGGGGACAGAAGTTCTGGGAGTCTATCTGGAAGGTCTAGAGAGCAGTGATTGATTGGGGAGCTACATCACGGGCGGACCTGGCCAGGTGAAGCTTGACATCACCGTGGGACCTGGCCAGGTGAAGCTCGCTGACAAGTGGCAGCCTCTCCGGAGACTACTAATTCCGCTCCTAACATTCTATGCAAATAACCGGCTGAGTGCCATGGGCAGAAAACATTGACACATACCTGCCAGAGGCCTATTCTGGGTCTGGAGAGTCCACCTGGTCTCCCCTGCAACTCATCATCTCAGCACACACTTTGCCTGCACGCATGGAAACCGCCTCTCTCCACGAATGTCTTCACCTGCTAGGAAACACACGATGTCACTCAGCCAAAGGAGAGCACAGGCCAAGTCAACTGAAGCCCCCATTTTCAAGATTTTGCCCTCTGCTGCTCCACAGCCTCCGGTGGCACACTGCATGTGCGTCACTTCTCGGTAGACGAGGCCGAAATCCGGGCATCCAGGGCCCCAGCCGTCCAGAATCTACGGATGGCGCATATGGATCACCTCTTTGCCTCGTACAGCAGGGAGGCCTGGCCCTAGACTGGCTCCGCTAGAGCTCCACGACCTCAGCTATTTTCCCTGACCTTTGGCCTGTGCCCTCGTGAGTGTGTCATCTCTACTTCCACTTCTCTTCCCACCACACTGAATCCGCCACCTGCGGATACCTGAGCGTGGACATCAACATCTATCACTGGCTGCAGTGTCACAGGTCACTAGGTGTCTAGGCTCAGGCTGACCTTGGCTGTCTTCTGCCCAGGCAAGGAACCTAATCCTTCCAAGGAAATCAGGACACGTGCTCACTGGCCGACATCCTTTCTTTCATCCACACAGCGGTCTAGATGAGGGGAAAGAGGCCAGGTAGGCCAGGTGAGGGCTGAGTGTGGGGCCTAAGGCTTCTTTCCCAATCACCATGCTGACAGCCACCGGAAGGCTGGGCGGAACTTCGGACGGGGACGAGTCACAAACACTCAGCCAATAGGAGAGGTCCAGCCTAACCGGCCAGTTCTGCAGAGCCCTCCATTTTACCCATGGACAGACAACGGCCCCTTGCGTCTTTGGCCACAAAATCCAGGGCACCCAGGGAATAACTTCACAGTAGGCAACCCCTGATGTGAACACGTTCGACACACTGGGACAGCAGGCAGGTACCTCTTTTCCACTTACGCTAGGATATCACTAGGCAAGGCGCCCTTCCTCAGCATCTCTGGCCTCTCACGTATGTGTTCACTCAGAGGAATCTCTTCATTCTACCCCTGAGACACATCACAAGTATGAGGGGCCTGAGAGAGAGCCTAGAGATGGAACGGGGGAGGCTTCTGGCTGTACTGCTTCCCCGTGGGGACAGAATAGCAGGTAGTCTCTCTGGAAGGTCTTAGCTTCTGTTGACTGACACGCGCAATACAGTAGGGGCGGACCCTGGCCAGGGGGAGCTTGTGGGCAGATGCAACCTCTCCGGCGACGAATAATTGCGCTGCTGCTTTGTATGGTGAAAACCTCCCCCCGCCAAGGGGGATGGGTAGAGAACATTGACCCACACCCGCCAGGGGCCTTTCCTGGGACTAAAGATCCCAACGTGGTCTCAACGTCGTCACCCTCTCAACACACACCTTTCCTGCACACGTAATCCTGCCTTTCTCCGTCAGGGCCCTATCCTACCAGGAAAAAAAGCAAGCCGCTCAAAGAGGCCGATGCCAGGGAAATCGAGGAAACACTGCCAGTTTCCAAATTTTTGCTGTCTACACGTCCCCGCCTCCGGTGCAAGGCTGCCTATGTGGCCGGGCTCCGAAGGCAAGGCCGAAATCCTGGCAGCCGGGGCCCCAGCAGTGCAATGGTTGATGGACGTGGGGACACGGATGACCTGTTCGCCACATACAGGAGGGATCCTTGGGCCCTTCACTGGCTCGCCATTCAGCTCCACGACGTCCACTACTGGCCCTGGCCTTTGCTTTGGCTGGTGCCCCATTAAACGTGTGCTCCGGAGCGATCTTTCTCCACCCATCACTAGCATTCTGCCACCAGGGGATATGTGAGTGTGGGAGTCACCATTTGTCACTGGCAGCAGTGTCACAAGTCACTAGACTTCCAGCTACCCGCTGACCTAGGCTGCCTTCTGCCCCAGGCAAGGTCCCGAATCCTTTATCCCAGATGCTGACACCTGGGCACTGGCGGACATTGATTTTTATCAACACAGAGGTCTGAGTGAGGGTCAGAGGGCCAGGTAGGTGAAGTGAAGGCCAGGTGGGCGGGGCTGAGGCTTCTTTGCCATCACCATAGAGACAGTCCCCCCACCGCAAGAGTGGGCGGAGCTTGGGATGGGCCTGGTGACAAGACTGAGCCAATGGCAGAGATCCGGCCCGCCAGGCAGATGACACAGGGCCCTCCATTGGGACCTATGACCCCTAGTGGCCACAGGATTTGAGCACGCCCCGGGAAAGGCTACGCAGGCACAAGGGAGCCCCTGGTGCGGACTGCTTCAGGGCATTGGCAGAGCACGCCAGGTACCTCTTTCCCACTTTCCTGAGGATATCAGTAGGCAAGGCATCCCCACTCAGCATCTCTTGCCTCTCTCTCTGCTTGTCTTCGTTCTCTGAAATCTCTTCCTTCTCCCCCTTGTCACTTCACACCTTGGAGTGCCTGACAGAGGGCCTAGAGACCAAAGAGCAAAGGGGGAAGGCCTCTGGCTCTACTGCTTGCCCATGGGGAGAGAAGTTCTGGGAGTCTATCTGGAAGGTCTAGAGAGTAGTGATTGATTGGGGAGCTACATCACGGGCGGACCTGGCCAGGTGAAGCTTGACATCACCGTGGGACCTGGCCAGGTGAAGCTCGCTGACAAGTGGCAGCCTCTCCGGAGACTACTAATTCCGCTCCTAACATTCTATGCAAATAACCGGCTGAGTGCCATGGGCAGAAAACATTGACACATACCTGCCAGAGGCCTATTCTGGGTCTGGAGAGTCCACCCTGGTCTCCCCTGCAACTCATCATCTCAGCACACACTTTGCCTGCACGCATGGAAACCGCCTCTCTCCACGAATGTCTTCACCTGCTAGGAAACACACGATGTCACTCAGCCAAAGGAGAGCACAGGCCAAGTCAACTGAAGCCCCCATTTTCAAGATTTTGCCCTCTGCTGCTCCACAGCCTCCGGTGGCACACTGCATGTGCGTCACTTCTCGGTAGACGAGGTCGAAATCCGGGCATCCAGGGAACCAGCCGTCCAGAATCTACGGATGGCGGCATATGGATCACCTCTTTGCCTCGTACAGCAGGGAGGCCTGGGCCCTAGACTGGCTCCGCTAGAGCTCCACGACCTCAGCTATTTTCCCTGACCTTTGGCCTGTGCCCTCCTGAGTGTGTCATCTCTACTTCCACTTCTCTTCCCACCACACTGAATCCGCCACCTGCGGATACCTGAGCGTGGACATCAACATCTATCACTGGCTGCAGTGTCACAGGTCACTAGGTGTCTAGGCTCAGGCTGACCTTGGCTGTCTTCTGCCCAGGCAAGGAACCTAATCCTTCCAAGGAAATCAGGACACGTGCTCACTGGCCGACATCCTTTCTTTCATCCACACAGTGGTCTAGATGAGGGTAATGAGGCCAGGTAGGCCAGGTGAGGGCTGAGTGTGGGGCCTAAGGCTTCTTTCCCAATCACCATGGTGACAGCCACCGGGAGGCTGGGCGGAACTTCGGACGGGGACGAGTCACAAACACTCAGCCAATAGGAGAGGTCCAGCCTAACCGGCCAGTTCCGCAGAGCCCTCCATTTTACCCATGGACAGACAACGCCCCCTTGCGTCTTTGGCCACAAAATCCAGGGCACCCAGGGAATAACTTCACAGTAGGCAACCCCTGATGTGAACACGTTCGACACACTGGGACAGCAGGCAGGTACCTCTTTTCCACTTACGCTAGGATATCACTAGGCAAGGCGCCCTTCCTCAGCATCTGTGGCCTCTCACGTATGTGTTCACTCAGAGGAATCTCTTCATTCTACCCCTGAGACACATCACAAGTATGAGGGGCCTGAGAGAGAGCCTAGAGATGGAACGGGGGAGGCTTCTGGCTGTACTGCTTCCCCGTGGGGACAGAATAGCAGGTAGTCTCTCTGGAAGGTCTTAGCTTCTGTTGACTGACACGCGCAATACAGTAGGCCGGACCCAGGCCAGGGGGAGCTTGTGGGCAGATGCAACCTCTCCGGCGACGAATAATTGCGCTGCTGCTTTGTATGGTGAAAACCTCCCCCCGCCAAGGGGGATGGGTAGAGAACATTGACCCATACCCGCCAGGAGCCTTTCCTGGGACTAAAGATCCCAACGTGGTCTCAACGTAGTCACCCTCTCAACACACACCTTTCCTGCACACGTAATCCTGCCTTTCTCCGTCAGGGCCCTATCCTACCAGGAAAAAAAGCAAGCCGCTCAAAAAGGCCGATGCCAGGGAAATCGAGGAAACACTGCCAGTTTCCAAATTTTTGCTGTCTACACGTCCCCGCCTCCGGTGCAAGGCTGCCTATGTGGCCGGGCTCCGAAGGCAAGGCCGAAATCCTGGCAGCCTGGGCCCCAGCAGTGCAATGGTTGATGGACGTGGGGACACGGATGACCTGTTCGCCACATACAGGAGGGATCCTTGGGCCCTTCACTGGCTCGTCATTCAGCTCCACGACGTCCACTACTGGCCCTGGCCTTTGCTTTGGCTGGTGCCCCATTAAACGTGTGCTCCGGAGCGATGTTTCTCCACCCATCACTAGCGTTCTGCCACCAGGGGATATGTGAGTGTGGGAGTCACCATTTGTCACTGGCAGCAGTGTCACAAGTCACTAGACTTCCAGCTACCCGCTGACCTAGGCTGCCTTCTGCCCCAGGCAAGGTCCCGAATCCTTTATCCCAGATGCTGACACCTGGGCACTGGCGGACATTGATTTTTATCAACACAGAGGTCTGAGTGAGGGTCAGAGGGCCAGGTAGGTGAAGTCAAGGCCAGGTGGGCGGGGCTGAGGCTTCTTTGCCATCACCATAGAGACAGTCCCCCCACCGCAAGAGTGGGCGGAGCTTGGGATGGGCCTGGTGACAAGACTGAGCCAATGGCAGAGATCCGGCCCGCCAGGCAGATGACACAGGGCCCTCCATTGTGACCTATGACCCCTAGTGGCCACAGGATTTGAGCACGCCCCGGGAAAGGCTACGCAGGCACAAGGGAGCCCCTGGTGCGGACTGCTTCAGGGCATTGGCAGAGCACGCCAGGTACCTCTTTCCCACTTTCCTGAGGATATCAGTAGGCAAGGCATCCCCACTCAGCATCTCTTGCCTCTCTCTGTCTCTCTCTGCTTGTCTTCGTTCTCTGAAATCTCTTCCTTCTCCCCCTTGTCACTTCCCACCTTGGAGTGCCTGACAGAGGGCCTAGAGACCAAAGAGCAAAGGGGGAAGGCCTCTGGCTCTACTGTTTGCCCATGGGGACAGAAGTTCTGGGAGTCTATCTGGAAGGTCTAGAGAGCAGTGATTGATTGGGGAGCTACATCACGGGCGGACCTGGCCAGGTGAAGCTTGACATCACCGTGGGACCTGGCCAGGTGAAGCTCGCTGACAAGTGGCAGCCTCTCCGGAGACTACTAATTCCGCTCCTAACATTCTATGCAAATAACCGGCTGAGTGCCATGGGCAGAAAACATTGACACATACCTGCCAGAGGCCTATTCTGGGTCTGGAGAGTCCACCCTGGTCTCCCCTGCAACTCATCATCTCAGCACACACTTTGCCTGCACGCATGGAAACCGCCTCTCTCCACGAATGTCTTCACCTGCTAGGAAACACACGATGTCACTCAGCCAAAGGAGAGCACAGGCCAAGTCAACTGAAGCCCCCATTTTCAAGATTTTGCCCTCTGCTGCTCCACAGCCTCCGGTGGCACACTGCATGTGCGTCACTTCTCGGTAGACGAGGCCGAAATCCGGGCATCCAGGGCCCCAGCCGTCCAGAATCTACGGATGGCGGCATATGGATCACCTCTTTGCCTCGTACAGCAGGGAGGCCTGGGCCCTAGACTGGCTCCGCTAGAGCTCCACGACCTCAGCTATTTTCCCTGACCTTTGGCCTGTGCCCTCGTGAGTGTGTCATCTCTACTTCCACTTCTCTTCCCACCACACTGAATCCGCCACCTGCGGATACCTGAGCGTGGACATCAACATCTATCACTGGCTGCAGTGTCACAGGTCACTAGGTGTCTAGGCTCAGGCTGACCTTGGCTGTCTTCTGCCCAGGCAAGGAACCTAATCCTTCCAAGGAAATCAGGACACGTGCTCACTGGCCGACATCCTTTCTTTCATCCACACAGTGGTCTAGATGAGGGTAATGAGGCCAGGTAGGCCAGGTGAGGGCTGAGTGTGGGGCCTAAGGCTTCTTTCCCAATCACCATGGTGACAGCCACCGGAAGGCTGGGTGGAACTTCGGACGGGGACGAGTCACAAACACTCAGCCAATAGGAGAGGTCCAGCCTAACCGGCCAGTTCCGCAGAGCCCTCCATTTTACCCATGGACAGACAACGCCCCCTTGCGTCTTTGGCCACAAAATCCAGGGCACCCAGGGAATAACTTCACAGTAGGCAACCCCTGATGTGAACACGTTCGACACACTGGGACAGCAGGCAGGTACCTCTTTTCCACTTACGCTAGGATATCACTAGGCAAGGCGCCCTTCCTCAGCATCTGTGGCCTCTCACGTATGTGTTCACTCAGAGGAATCTCTTCATTCTACCCCTGAGACACATCACAAGTATGAGGGGCCTGAGAGAGAGCCTAGAGATGGAACGGGGGAGGCTTCTGGCTGTACTGCTTCCCCGTGGGGACAGAATAGCAGGTAGTCTCTCTGGAAGGTCTTAGCTTCTGTTGACTGACACGCGCAATACAGTAGGGGCGGACCCAGGCCAGGGGGAGCTTGTGGGCAGATGCAACCTCTCCGGCGACGAATAATTGCGCTGCTGCTTTGTATGGTGAAAACCTCCCCCCGCCAAGGGGGATGGGTAGAGAACATTGACCCACACCCGCCAGGGGCCTTTCCTGGGACTAAAGATCCCAACGTGGTCTCAACGTAGTCACCCTCTCAACACACACCTTTCCTGCACACGTAATCCTGCCTTTCTCCGTCAGGGCCCTATCCTACCAGGAAAAAAAGCAAGCCGCTCAAAAAGGCCGATGCCAGGGAAATCGAGGAAACACTGCCAGTTTCCAAATTTTTGCTGTCTACACGTCCCCGCCTCCGGTGCAAGGCTGCCTATGTGGCCGGGCTCCGAAGGCAAGGCCGAAATCCTGGCAGCCTGGGCCCCAGCAGTGCAATGGTTGATGGACGTGGGGACACGGATGACCTGTTCGCCACATACAGGAGGGATCCTTGGGCCCTTCACTGGCTCGTCATTCAGCTCCACGACGTCCACTACTGGCCCTGGCCTTTGCTTTGGCTGGTGCCCCATTAAACGTGTGCTCCGGAGCGATGTTTCTCCACCCATCACTAGCGTTCTGCCACCAGGGGATATGTGAGTGTGGGAGTCACCATTTGTCACTGGCAGCAGTGTCACAAGTCACTAGACTTCCAGCTACCCGCTGACCTAGGCTGCCTTCTGCCCCAGGCAAGGTCCCGAATCCTTTATCCCAGATGCTGACACCTGGGCACTGGCGGACATTGATTTTTATCAACACAGAGGTCTGAGTGAGGGTCAGAGGGCCAGGTAGGTGAAGTCAAGGCCAGGTGGGCGGGGCTGAGGCTTCTTTGCCATCACCATAGAGACAGTCCCCCCACCGCAAGAGTGGGCGGAGCTTGGGATGGGCCTGGTGACAAGACTGAGCCAATGGCAGAGATCCGGCCCGCCAGGCAGATGACACAGGGCCCTCCATTGTGACCTATGACCCCTAGTGGCCACAGGATTTGAGCACGCCCCGGGAAAGGCTACGCAGGCACAAGGGAGCCCCTGGTGCGGACTGCTTCAGGGCATTGGCAGAGCACGCCAGGTACCTCTTTCCCACTTTCCTGAGGATATCAGTAGGCAAGGCATCCCCACTCAGCATCTCTTGCCTCTCTCTGTCTCTCTCTGCTTGTCTTCGTTCTCTGAAATCTCTTCCTTCTCCCCCTTGTCACTTCACACCTTGGAGTGCCTGACAGAGGGCCTAGAGACCAAAGAGCAAAGGGGGAAGGCCTCTGGCTCTACTGTTTGCCCATGGGGACAGAAGTTCTGGGAGTCTATCTGGAAGGTCTAGAGAGCAGTGATTGATTGGGGAGCTACATCACGGGCGGACCTGGCCAGGTGAAGCTTGACATCACCGTGGGACCTGGCCAGGTGAAGCTCGCTGACAAGTGGCAGCCTCTCCGGAGACTACTAATTCCGCTCCTAACATTCTATGCAAATAACCGGCTGAGTGCCATGGGCAGAAAACATTGACACATACCTGCCAGAGGCCTATTCTGGGTCTGGAGAGTCCACCCTGGTCTCCCCTGCAACTCATCATCTCAGCACACACTTTGCCTGCACGCATGGAAACCGCCTCTCTCCACGAATGTCTTCACCTGCTAGGAAACACACGATGTCACTCAGCCAAAGGAGAGCACAGGCCAAGTCAACTGAAGCCCCCATTTTCAAGATTTTGCCCTCTGCTGCTCCACAGCCTCCGGTGGCACACTGCATGTGCGTCACTTCTCGGTAGACGAGGCCGAAATCCGGGCATCCAGGGCCCCAGCCGTCCAGAATCTACGGATGGCGGCATATGGATCACCTCTTTGCCTCGTACAGCAGGGAGGCCTGGGCCCTAGACTGGCTCCGCTAGAGCTCCACGACCTGAGCTATTTTCCCTGACCTTTGGCCTGTGCCCTCGTGAGTGTGTCATCTCTACTTCCACTTCTCTTCCCACCACACTGAATCCGCCACCTGCGGATACCTGAGCGTGGACATCAACATCTATCACTGGCTGCAGTGTCACAGGTCACTAGGTGTCTAGGCTCAGGCTGACCTTGGCTGTCTTCTGCCCAGGCAAGGAACCTAATCCTTCCAAGGAAATCAGGACACGTGCTCACTGGCCGACATCCTTTCTTTCATCCACACAGCGGTCTAGATGAGGGGAAAGAGGCCAGGTAGGCCAGGGGAGGGCTGAGTGTGGGGCCTAAGGCTTCTTTCCCAATCACCATGGTGACAGCCACCGGAAGGCTGGGCGGAACTTCGGACGGGGACGAGTCACAAACACTCAGCCAATAGGAGAGGTCCAGCCTAACCGGCCAGTTCCGCAGAGCCCTCCATTTTACCCATGGACAGACAACGGCCCCTTGCGTCTTTGGCCACAAAATCCAGGGCACCCAGGGAATAACTTCACAGTAGGCAACCCCTGATGTGAACACGTTCGACACACTGGGACAGCAGGCAGGTACCTCTTTTCCACTTACGCTAGGATATCACTAGGCAAGGCGCCCTTCCTCAGCATCTGTGGCCTCTCACGTATGTGTTCACTCAGAGGAATCTCTTCATTCTACCCCTGAGACACATCACAAGTATGAGGGGCCTGAGAGAGAGCCTAGAGATGGAACGGGGGAGGCTTCTGGCTGTACTGCTTCCCCGTGGGGACAGAATAGCAGGTAGTCTCTCTGGAAGGTCTTAGCTTCTGTTGACTGACACGCGCAATACAGTAGGGGCGGACCCTGGCCAGGTGGAGCTTGTGGGCAGATGCAACCTCTCCGGCGACGAATAATTGCGCTGCTGCTTTGTATGGTGAAAACCTCCCCCCGCCAAGGGGGATGGGTAGAAAACATTGACCCACACCCGCCAGGGGCCTTTCCTGGGACTAAAGATCCCAACGTGGCCCCAACGTCGTCACCCTCTCAACACACACCTTTCCTGCACACGTAATCCTGCCTTTCTCCGTCAGGGCCCTATCCTACCAGGAAAAAAAGGAAGCCGCTCAAAGAGGCCGATGCCAGGGAAATCGAGGAAACACTGCCAGTTTCCAAATTTTTGCTGTCTACACGTCCCCGCCTCCGGTGCAAGGCTGCCTATGTGGTCGGGCTCCGAAGGCAAGGCCGAAATCCTGGCAGCCTGGGCCCCAGCAGTGCAATGGTTGATGGACGTGGGGACACGGATGACCTGTTCACCACACACAGGAGGGATCCTTGGGCCCTTCACTGGCTCGCCATTCAGCTCCACGACGTCCACTACTGGCCCTGGCCTTTGCTTTGGCTGGTGCCCCATTAAACGTGTGCTCCGGAGCGATGTTTCTCCACCCATCACTAGCATTCTGCCACCAGGGGATATGTGAGTGTGGGAGTCACCATTTGTCACTGGCAGCAGTGTCACAAGTCACTAGACTTCCAGCTACCCGCTGACCTAGGCTGCCTTCTGCCCCAGGCAAGGTCCCGAATCCTTTATCCCAGATGCTGACACCTGGGCACTGGCGGACATTGATTTTTATCAACACAGAGGTCTGAGTGAGGGTCAGAGGGCCAGGTAGGTGAAGTGAAGGCCAGGTGGGTGGGGCTGAGGCTTCTTTGCCATCACCATAGAGACAGTCCCCCCACCGCAAGAGTGGGCGGAGCTTGGGATGGGCCTGGTGACAAGACTGAGCCAATGGCAGAGATCCGGCCCGCCAGGCAGATGACACAGGGCCCTCCATTGGGACCTATGACCCCTAGTGGCCACAGGATTTGAGCACGCCCCGGGAAAGGCTACGCAGGCACAAGGGAGCCCCTGGTGCGGACTGCTTCAGGGCATTGGCAGAGCACGCCAGGTACCTCTTTCCCACTTTCCTGAGGATATCAGTAGGCAAGGCATCCCCACTCAGCATCTCTTGCCTCTCTCTGTCTCTCTCTGCTTGTCTTCGTTCTCTGAAATCTCTTCCTTCTCCCCCTTGTCACTTCACACCTTGGAGTGCCTGACAGAGGGCCTAGAGACCAAAGAGCAAAGGGGGAAGGCCTCTGGCTCTACTGCTTGCCCATGGGGACAGAAGTTCTGGGAGTCTATCTGGAAGGTCTAGAGAGTAGTGATTGATTGGGGAGCTACATCACGGGCGGACCTGGCCAGGTGAAGCTTGACATCACCGTGGGACCTGGCCAGGTGAAGCTCGCTGACAAGTGGCAGCCTCTCCGGAGACTACTAATTCCGCTCCTAACATTCTATGCAAATAACCGGCTGAGTGCCATGGGCAGAAAACATTGACACATACCTGCCAGAGGCCTATTCTGGGTCTGGAGAGTCCACCCTGGTCTCCCCTGCAACTCATCATCTCAGCACACACTTTGCCTGCACGCATGGAAACCGCCTCTCTCCACGAATGTCTTCACCTGCTAGGAAACACACGATGTCACTCAGCCAAAGGAGAGCACAGGCCAAGTCAACTGAAGCCCCCATTTTCAAGATTTTGCCCTCTGCTGCTCCACAGCCTCCGGTGGCACACTGCATGTGCGTCACTTCTCGGTAGACGAGGCCGAAATCCGGGCATCCAGGGCCCCAGCCGTCCAGAATCTACGGATGGCGGCATATGGATCACCTCTTTGCCTCGTACAGCAGGGAGGCCTGGGCCCTAGACTGGCTCCGCTAGAGCTCCACGACCTCAGCTATTTTCCCTGACCTTTGGCCTGTGCCCTCGTGAGTGTGTCATCTCTACTTCCACTTCTCTTCCCACCACACTGAATCCGCCACCTGCGGATACCTGAGCGTGGACATCAACATCTATCACTGGCTGCAGTGTCACAGGTCACTAGGTGTCTAGGCTCAGGCTGACCTTGGCTGTCTTCTGCCCAGGCAAGGAACCTAATCCTTCCAAGGAAATCAGGACACGTGCTCACTGGCCGACATCCTTTCTTTCATCCACACAGCGGTCTAGATGAGGGGAAAGAGGCCAGGTAGGCCAGGGGAGGGCTGAGTGTGGGGCCTAAGGCTTCTTTCCCAATCACCATGGTGACAGCCACCGGAAGGCTGGGCGGAACTTCGGACGGGGACGAGTCACAAACACTCAGCCAATAGGAGAGGTCCAGCCTAACCGGCCAGTTCCGCAGAGCCCTCCATTTTACCCATGGACAGACAACGGCCCCTTGCGTCTTTGGCCACAAAATCCAGGGCACCCAGGGAATAACTTCACAGTAGGCAACCCCTGATGTGAACACGTTCGACACACTGGGACAGCAGGCAGGTACCTCTTTTCCACTTACGCTAGGATATCACTAGGCAAGGCGCCCTTCCTCAGCATCTCTGGCCTCTCACGAATGTGTTCACTCAGAGGAATCTCTTCATTCTACCCCTGAGACACATCACAAGTATGAGGGGCCTGAGAGAGAGCCTAGAGATGGAACGGGGGAGGCTTCTGGCTGTACTGCTTCCCCGTGGGGACAGAATAGCAGGTAGTCTCTCTGGAAGGTCTTAGCTTCTGTTGACTGACACGCGCAATACAGTAGGGGCGGACCCTGGCCAGGGGGAGCTTGTGGGCAGATGCAACCTCTCCGGCGACGAATAATTGCGCTGCTGCTTTGTATGGTGAAAACCTCCCCCCGCCAAGGGGGATGGGTAGAGAACATTGACCCACACCCGCCAGGGGCCTTTCCTGGGACTAAAGATCCCAACGTGGTCTCAACGTCGTCACCCTCTCAACACACACCTTTCCTGCACACGTAATCCTGCCTTTCTCCGTCAGGGCCCTATCCTACCAGGAAAAAAAGCAAGCCGCTCAAAGAGGCCGATGCCAGGGAAATCGAGGAAACACTGCCAGTTTCCAAATTTTTGCTGTCTACACGTCCCCGCCTCCGGTGCAAGGCTGCCTATGTGGCCGGGCTCCGAAGGCAAGGCCGAAATCCTGGCAGCCGGGGCCCCAGCAGTGCAATGGTTGATGGACGTGGGGACACGGATGACCTGTTCGCCACATACAGGAGGGATCCTTGGGCCCTTCACTGGCTCGCCATTCAGCTCCACGACGTCCACTACTGGCCCTGGCCTTTGCTTTGGCTGGTGCCCCATTAAACGTGTGCTCCGGAGCGATGTTTCTCCACCCATCACTAGCATTCTGCCACCAGCGGATATGTGAGTGTGGGAGTCACCATTTGTCACTGGCAGCAGTGTCACAAGTCACTAGACTTCCAGCTACCCGCTGACCTAGGCTGCCTTCTGCCCCAGGCAAGGTCCCGAATCCTTTATCCCAGATGCTGACACCTGGGAACTGGCGGACATTGATTTTTATCAACACAGAGGTCTGAGTGAGGGTCAGAGGGCCAGGTAGGTGAAGTGAAGGCCAGGTGGGCGGGGCTGAGGCTTCTTTGCCATCACCATAGAGACAGTCCCCCCACCGCAAGAGTGGGCGGAGCTTGGGATGGGCCTGGTGACAAGACTGAGCCAATGGCAGAGATCCGGCCCGCCAGGCAGATGACACAGGGCCCTCCATTGTGACCTATGACCCCTAGTGGCCACAGGATTTGAGCACGCCCCGGGAAAGGCTACGCAGGCACAAGGGAGCCCCTGGTGCGGACTGCTTCAGGGCATTGGCAGAGCACGCCAGGTACCTCTTTCCCACTTTCCTGAGGATATCAGTAGGCAAGACATCCCCACTCAGCATCTCTTGCCTCTCTCTGTCTCTCTCTGCTTGTCTTCGTTCTCTGAAATCTCTTCCTTCTCCCCCTTGTCACTTCACACCTTGGAGTGCCTGACAGAGGGCCTAGAGACCAAAGAGCAAAGGGGGAAGGCCTCTGGCTCTACTGCTTGCCCATGGGGAGAGAAGTTCTGGGAGTCTATCTGGAAGGTCTAGAGAGTAGTGATTGATTGGGGAGCTACATCACGGGCGGACCTGGCCAGGTGAAGCTTGACATCACCGTGGGACCTGGCCAGGTGAAGCTCGCTGACAAGTGGCAGCCTCTCCGGAGACTACTAATTCCGCTCCTAACATTCTATGCAAATAACCGGCTGAGTGCCATGGGCAGAAAACATTGACACATACCTGCCAGAGGCCTATTCTGGGTCTGGAGAGTCCACCCTGGTCTCCCCTGCAACTCATCATCTCAGCACACACTTTGCCTGCACGCATGGAAACCGCCTCTCTCCACGAATGTCTTCACCTGCTAGGAAACACACGATGTCACTCAGCCAAAGGAGAGCACAGGCCAAGTCAACTGAAGCCCCCATTTTCAAGATTTTGCCCTCTGCTGCTCCACAGCCTCCGGTGGCACACTGCATGTGCGTCACTTCTCGGTAGACGAGGCCGAAATCCGGGCATCCAGGGCCCCAGCCGTCCAGAATCTACGGATGGCGGCATATGGATCACCTCTTTGCCTCGTACAGCAGGGAGGCCTGGGCCCTAGACTGGCTCCGCTAGAGCTCCACGACCTCAGCTATTTTCCCTGACCTTTGGCCTGTGCCCTCGTGAGTGTGTCATCTCTATTTCCACTTCTCTTCCCACCACACTGAATCCGCCACCTGCGGATACCTGAGCGTGGACATCAACATCTATCACTGGCTGCAGTGTCACAGGTCACTAGGTGTCTAGGCTCAGGCTGACCTTGGCTGTCTTCTGCCCAGGCAAGGAACCTAATCCTTCCAAGGAAATCAGGACACGTGCTCACTGGCCGACATCCTTTCTTTCATCCACACAGCGGTCTAGATGAGGGGAAAGAGGCCAGGTAGGCCAGGGGAGGGCTGAGTGTGGGGCCTAAGGCTTCTTTCCCAATCACCATGGTGACAGCCACCGGAAGGCTGGGCGGAACTTCGGACGGGGACGAGTCACAAACACTCAGCCAATAGGAGAGGTCCAGCCTAACCGGCCAGTTCCGCAGAGCCCTCCATTTTACCCATGGACAGACAACGGCCCCTTGCGTCTTTGGCCACAAAATCCAGGGCACCCAGGGAATAACTTCACAGTAGGCAACCCCTGATGTGAACACGTTCGACACACTGGGACAGCAGGCAGGTACCTCTTTTCCACTTACGCTAGGATATCACTAGGCAAGGCGCCCTTCCTCAGCATCTCTGGCCTCTCAGGTATGTGTTCACTCAGAGGAATCTCTTCATTCTACCCCTGAGACACATCACAAGTATGAGGGGCCTGAGAGAGAGCCTAGAGATGGAACGGGGGAGGCTTCTGGCTGTACTGCTTCCCCGTGGGGACAGAATAGCAGGTAGTCTCTCTGGAAGGTCTTAGCTTCTGTTGACTGACACGCGCAATACAGTAGGGGCGGACCCTGGCCAGGGGGAGCTTGTGGGCAGATGCAACCTCTCCGGCGACGAATAATTGCGCTGCTGCTTTGTATGGTGAAAACCTCCCCCCGCCAAGGGGGATGGGTAGAGAACATTGACCCACACCCGCCAGGGGCCTTTCCTGGGACTAAAGATCCCAACGTGGTCTCAACGTCGTCACCCTCTCAACACACACCTTTCCTGCACACGTAATCCTGCCTTTCTCCGTCAGGGCCCTATCCTACCAGGAAAAAAAGCAAGCCGCTCAAAGAGGCCGATGCCAGGGAAATCGAGGAAACACTGCCAGTTTCCAAATTTTTGCTGTCTACACGTCCCCGCCTCCGGTGCAAGGCTGCCTATGTGGCCGGGCTCCGAAGGCAAGGCCGAAATCCTGGCAGCCGGGGCCCCAGCAGTGCAATGGTTGATGGACGTGGGGACACGGATGACCTGTTCGCCACATACAGGAGGGATCCTTGGGCCCTTCACTGGCTCGCCATTCAGCTCCACGACGTCCACTACTGGCCCTGGCCTTTGCTTTGGCTGGTGCCCCATTAAACGTGTGCTCCGGAGCGATCTTTCTCCACCCATCACTAGCATTCTGCCACCAGGGGATATGTGAGTGTGGGAGTCACCATTTGTCACTGGCAGCAGTGTCACAAGTCACTAGACTTCCAGCTACCCGCTGACCTAGGCTGCCTTCTGCCCCAGGCAAGGTCCCGAATCCTTTATCCCAGATGCTGACACCTGGGCACTGGCGGACATTGATTTTTATCAACACAGAGGTCTGAGTGAGGGTCAGAGGGCCAGGTAGGTGAAGTGAAGGCCAGGTGGGCGGGGCTGAGGCTTCTTTGCCATCACCATAGAGACAGTCCCCCCACCGCAAGAGTGGGCGGAGCTTGGGATGGGCCTGGTGACAAGACTGAGCCAATGGCAGAGATCCGGCCCGCCAGGCAGATGACACAGGGCCCTCCATTGTGACCTATGACCCCTAGTGGCCACAGGATTTGAGCACGCCCCGGGAAAGGCTACGCAGGCACAAGGGAGCCCCTGGTGCGGAGTGCTTCAGGGCATTGGCAGAGCACGCCAGGTACCTCTTTCCCACTTTCCTGAGGATATCAGTAGGCAAGGCATCCCCACTCAGCATCTCTTGCCTCTCTCTCTCTCTCTCTCTGCTTGTCTTCGTTCTCTGAAATCTCTTCCTTCTCCCCCTTGTCACTTCACACCTTGGAGTGCCTGACAGAGGGCCTAGAGACCAAAGAGCAAAGGGGGAAGGCCTCTGGCTCTACTGCTTGCCCATGGGGAGAGAAGTTCTGGGAGTCTATCTGGAAGGTCTAGAGAGTAGTGATTGATTGGGGAGCTACATCACGGGCGGACCTGGCCAGGTGAAGCTTGACATCACCGTGGGACCTGGCCAGGTGAAGCTCGCTGACAAGTGGCAGCCTCTCCGGAGACTACTAATTCCGCTCCTAACATTCTATGCAAATAACCGGCTGAGTGCCATGGGCAGAAAACATTGACACATACCTGCCAGAGGCCTATTCTGGGTCTGGAGAGTCCACCCTGGTCTCCCCTGCAACTCATCATCTCAGCACACACTTTGCCTGCACGCATGGAAACCGCCTCTCTCCACGAATGTCTTCACCTGCTAGGAAACACACGATGTCACTCAGCCAAAGGAGAGCACAGGCCAAGTCAACTGAAGCACCCATTTTCAAGATTTTGCCCTCTGCTGCTCCACAGCCTCCGGTGGCACACTGCATGTGCGTCACTTCTCGGTAGACGAGGCCGAAATCCGGGCATCCAGGGCCCCAGCCGTCCAGAATCTACGGATGGCGGCATATGGATCACCTCTTTGCCTCGTACAGCAGGGAGGCCTGGGCCCTAGACTGGCTCCGCTAGAGCTCCACGACCTCAGCTATTTTCCCTGACCTTTGGCCTGTGCCCTCGTGAGTGTGTCATCTCTACTTCCACTTCTCTTCCCACCACACTGAATCCGCCACCTGCGGATACCTGAGCGTGGACATCAACATCTATCACTGGCTGCAGTGTCACAGGTCACTAGGTGTCTAGGCTCAGGCTGACCTTGGCTGTCTTCTGCCCAGGCAAGGAACCTAATCCTTCCAAGGAAATCAGGACACGTGCTCACTGGCCGACATCCTTTCTTTCATCCACACAGCGGTCTAGATGAGGGGAAAGAGGCCAGGTAGGCCAGGTGAGGGCTGAGTGTGGGGCCTAAGGCTTCTTTCCCAATCACCATGGTGACAGCCACCGGAAGGCTGGGCGGAACTTCGGACGGGGACGAGTCACAAACACTCAGCCAATAGGAGAGGTCCAGCCTAACCGGCCAGTTCCGCAGAGCCCTCCATTTTACCCATGGACAGACAACGGCCCCTTGCGTCTTTGGCCACAAAATCCAGGGCACCCAGGGAATAACTTCACAGTAGGCAACCCCTGATGTGAACACGTTCGACACACTGGGACAGCAGGCAGGTACCTCTTTTCCACTTACGCTAGGATATCACTAGGCAAGGCGCCCTTCCTCAGCATCTGTGGCCTCTCACGTATGTGTTCACTCAGAGGAATCTCTTCATTCTACCCCTGAGACACATCACAAGTATGAGGGGCCTGAGAGAGAGCCTAGAGATGGAACGGGGGAGGCTTCTGGCTGTACTGCTTCCCCGTGGGGACAGAATAGCAGGTAGTCTCTCTGGAAGGTCTTAGCTTCTGTTGACTGACACGCGCAATACAGTAGGGGCGGACCCTGGCCAGGGGGAGCTTGTGGGCAGATGCAACCTCTCCGGCGACGAATAATTGCGCTGCTGCTTTGTATGGTGAAAACCTCCCCCCGCCAAGGGGGATGGGTAGAGAACATTGACCCACACCCGCCAGGGGCCTTTCCTGGGACTAAAGATCCCAACGTGGTCTCAACGTCGTCACCCTCTCAACACACACCTTTCCTGCACACGTAATCCTGCCTTTCTCCGTCAGGGCCCTATCCTACCAGGAAAAAAAGCAAGCCGCTCAAAGAGGCCCATGCCAGGGAAATCGAGGAAACACTGCCAGTTTCCAAATTTTTGCTGTCTACACGTCCCCGCCTCCGGTGCAAGGCTGCCTATGTGGCCGGGCTCCGAAGGCAAGGCCGAAATCCTGGCAGCCTGGGCCCCAGCAGTGCAATGGTTGATGGACGTGGGGACACGGATGACCTGTTCGCCACATACAGGAGGGATCCTTGGGCCCTTCACTGGCTCGCCATTCAGCTCCACGACGTCCACTACTGGCCCTGGCCTTTGCTTTGGCTGGTGCCCCATTAAACGTGTGCTCCGGAGCGATCTTTCTCCACCCATCACTAGCATTCTGCCACCAGGGGATATGTGAGTGTGGGAGTCACCATTTGTCACTGGCAGCAGTGTCACAAGTCACTAGACTTCCAGCTACCCGCTGACCTAGGCTGCCTTCTGCCCCAGGCAAGGTCCCGAATCCTTTATCCCAGATGCTGACACCTGGGCACTGGCGGACATTGATTTTTATCAACACAGAGGTCTGAGTGAGGGTCAGAGGGCCAGGTAGGTGAAGTCAAGGCCAGGTGGGCGGGGCTGAGGCTTCTTTGCCATCACCATAGAGACAGTCCCCCCACCGCAAGAGTGGGCGGAGCTTGGGATGGGCCTGGTGACAAGACTGAGCCAATGGCAGAGATCCGGCCCGCCAGGCAGATGACACAGGGCCCTCCATTGTGACCTATGACCCCTAGTGGCCACAGGATTTGAGCACGCCCCGGGAAAGGCTACGCAGGCACAAGGGAGCCCCTGGAGCGGACTGCTTCAGGGCATTGGCAGAGCACGCCAGGTACCTCTTTCCCACTTTCCTGAGGATATCAGTAGGCAAGGCATCCCCACTCAGCATCTCTTGCCTCTCTCTCTCTCTCTCTGCTTGTCTTCGTTCTCTGAAATCTCTTCCTTCTCCCCCTTGTCACTTCATACCTTGGAGTGCCTGACAGAGGGCCTAGAGACGAAAGAGCAAAGGGGGAAGGCCTCTGGCTCTACTGCTTGCCCATGGGGAGAGAAGTTCTGGGAGTCTATCTGGAAGGTCTAGAGAGTAGTGATTGATTGGGGAGCTACATCACGGGCGGACCTGGCCAGGTGAAGCTTGACATCACCGTGGGACCTGGCCAGGTGAAGCTCGCTGACAAGTGGCAGCCTCTCCGGAGACTACTAATTCCGCTCCTAACATTCTATGCAAATAACCGGCTGAGTGCCATGGGCAGAAAACATTGACACATACCTGCCAGAGGCCTATTCTGGGTCTGGAGAGTCCACCCTGGTCTCCCCTGCAACTCATCATCTCAGCACACACTTTGCCTGCACGCATGGAAACCGCCTCTCTCCACGAATGTCTTCACCTGCTAGGAAACACACGATGTCACTCAGCCAAAGGAGAGCACAGGCCAAGTCAACTGAAGCACCCATTTTCAAGATTTTGCCCTCTGCTGCTCCACAGCCTCCGGTGGCACACTGCATGTGCGTCACTTCTCGGTAGACGAGGCCGAAATCCGGGCATCCAGGGCCCCAGCCGTCCAGAATCTACGGATGGCGGCATATGGATCACCTCTTTGCCTCGTACAGCAGGGAGGCCTGGGCCCTAGACTGGCTCCGCTAGAGCTCCACGACCTCAGCTATTTTCCCTGACCTTTGGACCGTGCCCTCGTGAGTGTGTCATCTCTACTTCCACTTCTCTTCCCACCACACTGAATCCGCCACCTGCGGATACCTGAGCGTGGACATCAACATCTATCACTGGCTGCAGTGTCACAGGTCACTAGGTGTCTAGGCTCAGGCTGACCTTGGCTGTCTTCTGCCCAGGCAAGGAACCTAATCCTTCCAAGGAAATCAGGACACGTGCTCACTGGCCGACATCCTTTCTTTCATCCACACAGCGGTCTAGATGAGGGGAAAGAGGCCAGGTAGGCCAGGTGAGGGCTGAGTGTGGGGCCTAAGGCTTCTTTCCCAATCACCATGGTGACAGCCACCGGAAGGCTGGGCGGAACTTCGGACGGGGACGAGTCACAAACACTCAGCCAATAGGAGAGGTCCAGCCTAACCGGCCAGTTCCGCAGAGCCCTCCATTTTACCCATGGACAGACAACGGCCCCTTGCGTCTTTGGCCACAAAATCCAGGGCACCCAGGGAATAACTTCACAGTAGGCAACCCCTGATGTGAACACGTTCGACACACTGGGACAGCAGGCAGGTACCTCTTTTCCACTTACGCTAGGATATCACTAGGCAAGGCGCCCTTCCTCAGCATCTGTGGCCTCTCACGTATGTGTTCACTCAGAGGAATCTCTTCATTCTACCCCTGAGACACATCACAAGTATGAGGGGCCTGAGAGAGAGCCTAGAGATGGAACGGGGGAGGCTTCTGGCTGTACTGCTTCCCCGTGGGGACAGAATAGCAGGTAGTCTCTCTGGAAGGTCTTAGCTTCTGTTGACTGACACGCGCAATACAGTAGGGGCGGACCCTGGCCAGGGGGAGCTTGTGGGCAGATGCAACCTCTCCGGCGACGAATAATTGCGCTGCTGCTTTGTATGGTGAAAACCTCCCCCCGCCAAGGGGGATGGGTAGAGAACATTGACCCACACCCGCCAGGGGCCTTTCCTGGGACTAAAGATCCCAACGTGGTCTCAACGTCGTCACCCTCTCAACACACACCTTTCCTGCACACGTAATCCTGCCTTTCTCCGTCAGGGCCCTATCCTACCAGGAAAAAAAGCAAGCCGCTCAAAGAGGCCGATGCCAGGGAAATCGAGGAAACACTGCCAGTTTCCAAATTTTTGCTGTCTACACGTCCCCGCCTCCGGTGCAAGGCTGCCTATGTGGCCGGGCTCCGAAGGCAAGGCCGAAATCCTGGCAGCCTGGGCCCCAGCAGTGCAATGGTTGATGGACGTGGGGACACGGATGACCTGTTCGCCACATACAGGAGGGATCCTTGGGCCCTTCACTGGCTCGCCATTCAGCTCCACGACGTCCACTACTGGCCCTGGCCTTTGCTTTGGCTGGTGCCCCATTAAACGTGTGCTCCGGAGCGATCTTTCTCCACCCATCACTAGCATTCTGCCACCAGGGGATATGTGAGTGTGGGAGTCACCATTTGTCACTGGCAGCAGTGTCACAAGTCACTAGACTTCCAGCTACCCGCTGACCTAGGCTGCCTTCTGCCCCAGGCAAGGTCCCGAATCCTTTATCCCAGATGCTGACACCTGGGCACTGGCGGACATTGATTTTTATCAACACAGAGGTCTGAGTGAGGGTCAGAGGGCCAGGTAGGTGAAGTGAAGGCCAGGTGGGCGGGGCTGAGGCTTCTTTGCAATCACCATAGAGACAGTCCCCCCACCGCAAGAGTGGGCGGAGCTTGGGATGGGCCTGGTGACAAGACTGAGCCAATGGCAGAGATCCGGCCCGCCAGGCAGATGACACAGGGCCCTCCATTGTGACCTATGACCCCTAGTGGCCACAGGATTTGAGCACGCCCCGGGAAAGGCTACGCAGGCACAAGGGAGCCCCTGGTGCGGACTGCTTCAGGGCATTGGCAGAGCACGCCAGGTACCTCTTTCCCACTTTCCTGAGGATATCAGTAGGCAAGGCATCCCCACTCAGCATCTCTTGCCTCTCTCTGTCTCTCTCTGCTTGTCTTCGTTCTCTGAAATCTCTTCCTTCTCCCCCTTGTCACTTCATACCTTGGAGTGCCTGACAGAGGGCCTAGAGACGAAAGAGCAAAGGGGGAAGGCCTCTGGCTCTACTGCTTCCCCATGGGGAGAGAAGTTCTGGTAGTCTATCTGGAAGGTCTAGAGAGCAGTGATTGATTGGGGAGCTACATCATGGGCGGACCTGGCCAGGTTAAGCTCGCTGACAAGTGGCAGCCTCTCCGGAGACTACTAATTCCGCTCCTAACATTCTATGCAAATAACCGGCTGAGTGCCATGGGCAGAAAACATTGACACATACCTGCCAGAGGCCTATTCTCGGTCTGAAGAGTCCACCCTGGTCTCCAGGAACTCATTATCTCAGCACACACTTTGCCTGCACGGATGGAAACCGCCTCTCTCCACGAATGTCTTCACCTGCTAGGAAACACACGATGTCACTCAGCCAAAGGAGAGCACAGGCCAAGTCAACTGAAGCCCCCATTTTCAGGATTTTGCCCTCTGCTGCTCCACAGCCTCCGGTGGCACACTGCATGTGCGTCACTTCTCGGTAGACAAGGACGAAATCAGGGCATCCAGGGCCCCAGCCGTCCACAGTCTACGGATGGCGGCATATGGAACACCTCTTTGCCTCGTACAGCAAGGAGGCCTGGGCCCTAGACTGGCTCCGCTAGAGCTCCACGACCTCAGCTATTTTCCCTGACCTTTGGCCCCTGCCCTCGTGAGTGTGTCATCTCTACTTCCACTTCTCTTCCCACCACACTGAATCCGCCACCTGCGGATACCTGAGCGTGGACATCAACATCTATCACTGGCTGCAGTGTCACAGGTCACTAGGTGTCTAGGCTCAGGCTGACCTTGGCTGTCTTCTGCCCAGGCAAGGAACCTAATCCTTCCAAGGAAATCAGGACACGTGCTCACTGGCCGACATCCTTTCTTTCATCCACACAGCGGTCTAGATGAGGGTAATGAGGCCAGGTAGGCCAGGTGAGGGCTGAGTGTGGGGCCTAAGGCTTCTTTCCCAATCACCATGCTGACAGCCACCGGAAGGCTGGGTGGAACTTCGGACGGGGACGAGTCACAAACACTCAGCCAATAGGAGAGGTCCAGCCTAACCGGCCAGTTCCGCAGAGCCCTCCATTTTACCCATGGACAGACAACGCCCCCTTGCGTCTCTGGCCACAAAATCCAGGGCACCCAGGGAATAACTTCACAGTAGGCAACCCCTGATGTGAACACGTTCGACACACTGGGACAGCAGGCAGGTACCTCTTTTCCACTTACGCTAGGATATCACTAGGCAAGGCACCCTTCCTCAGCATCTGTGGCCTCTCACGTATGTGTTCACTCAGAGGAATCTCTTCATTCTACCCCTGAGACACATCACAAGTATGAGGGGCCTGAGAGAGAGCCTAGAGATGGAACGGGGGAGGCTTCTGGCTGTACTGCTTCCCCGTGGGGACAGAATAGCAGGTAGTCTCTCTGGAAGGTCTTAGCTTCTGTTGACTGACACGCGCAATACAGTAGGGGCGGACCCAGGCCAGGGGGAGCTTGTGGGCAGATGCAACCTCCCCGGCGACGAATAATTGCGCTGCTGCTTTGTATGGTGAAAACCTCCCCCCGCCAAGGGGGATGGGTAGAGAACATTGACCCACACCCGCCAGGGGCCTTTCCTGGGACTAAAGATCCCAACGTGGTCTCAACGTCGTCACCCTCTCAACACACACTTTTCCTGCACACGTAATCCTGCCTTTCTCCGTCAGGGCCCTATCCTACCAGGAAAAAAAGCAAGCCGCTCAAAGAGGCCGATGCCAGGGAAATCGAGGAAACACTGCCAGTTTCCAAATTTTTGCTGTCTACACGTCCCCGCCTCCGGTGCAAGGCTGCCTATGTGGCCGGGCTCCGAAGGCAAGGCCGAAATCCTGGCAGCCTGGGCCCCAGCAGTGCAATGGTTGATGGACGTGGGGACACGGATGACCTGTTCGCCACATACAGGAGGGATCCTTGGGCCCTTCACTGGCTCGCCATTCAGCTCCACGACGTCCACTACTGGCCCTGGCCTTTGCTTTGGCTGGTGCCCCATTAAACGTGTGCTCCGGAGCGATGTTTCTCCACCCATCAGTAGCGTTCTGCCACCAGGGATATGTGAGTGTGGGAGTCACCATTTGTCACTGGCAGCAGCGTCACAAGTCACTAGACTTCCAGCTACCCGCTGACCTAGGCTGCCTTCTGCCCCAGGCAAGGTCCCGAATCCTTTATCCCAGATGCTGACACCTGGGCACTGGCGGACATTGATTTTTATCAACACAGAGGTCTGAGTGAGGGTCAGAGGGCCAGGTAGGTGAAGTCAAGGCCAGGTGGGCGGGGCTGAGGCTTCTTTGCAATCACCATAGAGACAGTCCCCCCACCGCAAGAGTGGGCGGAGCTTGGGATGGGCCTGGTGACAAGACTGAGCCAATGGCAGAGATCCGGCCCGCCAGGCAGATGACACAGGGCCCTCCATTGTGACCTATGACCCCTAGTGGCCACAGGATTTGAGCACGCCCCGGGAAAGGCTACGCAGGCACAAGGGAGCCCCTGGTGCGGACTGCTTCAGGGCATTGGCAGAGCACGCCAGGTACCTCTTTCCCACTTTCCTGAGGATATCAGTAGGCAAGGCATCCCCACTCAGCATCTCTTGCCTCTCTCTGTCTCTCTCTGCTTGTCTTCGTTCTCTGAAATCTCTTCCTTCTCCCCCTTGTCACTTCATACCTTGGAGTGCCTGACAGAGGGCCTAGAGACGAAAGAGCAAAGGGGGAAGGCCTCTGGCTCTACTGCTTCCCCATGGCGAGAGAAGTTCTGGTAGTCTATCTGGAAGGTCTAGAGAGCAGTGATTGATTGGGGAGCTACATCATGGGCGGACCTGGCCAGGTTAAGCTCGCTGACAAGTGGCAGCCTCTCCGGAGACTACTAATTCCGCTCCTAACATTCTATGCAAATAACCGGCTGAGTGCCATGGGCAGAAAACATTGACACATACCTGCCAGAGGCCTATTCTCGGTCTGAAGAGTCCACCCTGGTCTCCAGGAACTCATTATCTCAGCACACACTTTGCCTGCACGGATGGAAACCGCCTCTCTCCACGAATGTCTTCACCTGCTAGGAAACACACGATGTCACTCAGCCAAAGGAGAGCACAGGCCAAGTCAACTGAAGCCCCCATTTTCAGGATTTTGCCCTCTGCTGCTCCACAGCCTCCGGTGGCACACTGCATGTGCGTCACTTCTCGGTAGACAAGGACGAAATCAGGGCATCCAGGGCCCCAGCCGTCCACAGTCTACGGATGGCGGCATATGGAACACCTCTTTGCCTCGTACAGCAAGGAGGCCTGGGCCCTAGACTGGCTCCGCTAGAGCTCCACGACCTCAGCTATTTTCCCTGACCTTTGGCCCCTGCCCTCGTGAGTGTGTCATCTCTACTTCCACTTCTCTTCCCACCACACTGAATCCGCCACCTGCGGATACCTGAGCGTGGACATCAACATCTATCACTGGCTGCAGTGTCACAGGTCACTAGGTGTCTAGGCTCAGGCTGACCTTGGCTGTCTTCTGCCCAGGCAAGGAACCTAATCCTTCCAAGGAAATCAGGACACGTGCTCACTGGCCGACATCCTTTCTTTCATCCACACAGCGGTCTAGATGAGGGTAATGAGGCCAGGTAGGCCAGGTGAGGGCTGAGTGTGGGGCCTAAGGCTTCTTTCCCAATCACCATGCTGACAGCCACCGGAAGGCTGGGTGGAACTTCGGACGGGGACGAGTCACAAACACTCAGCCAATAGGAGAGGTCCAGCCTAACCGGCCAGTTCCGCAGAGCCCTCCATTTTACCCATGGACAGACAACGCCCCCTTGCGTCTTTGGCCACAAAATCCAGGGCACCCAGGGAATAACTTCACAGTAGGCAACCCCTGATGTGAACACGTTCGACACACTGGGACAGCAGGCAGGTACCTCTTTTCCACTTACGCTAGGATATCACTAGGCAAGGCACCCTTCCTCAGCATCTGTGGCCTCTCACGTATGTGTTCACTCAGAGAAATCTCTTCATTCTACCCCTGAGACACATCACAAGTATGAGGGGCCTGAGAGAGAGCCTAGAGATGGAACGGGGGAGGCTTCTGGCTGTACTGCTTCCCCGTGGGGACAGAATAGCAGGTAGTCTCTCTGGAAGGTCTTAGCTTCTGTTGACTGACACGCGCAATACAGTAGGGGCGGACCCTGGCCAGGGGGAGCTTGTGGGCAGATGCAACCTCCCCGGCGACGAATAATTGCGCTGCTGCTTTGTATGGTGAAAACCTCCCCCCGCCAAGGGGGATGGGTAGAGAACATTGACCCACACCCGCCAGGGGCCTTTCCTGGGACTAAAGATCCCAACGTGGTCTCAACGTCGTCACCCTCTCAACACACACTTTTCCTGCACACGTAATCCTGCCTTTCTCCGTCAGGGCCCTATCCTACCAGGAAAAAAAGCAAGCCGCTCAAAGAGGCCGATGCCAGGGAAATCGAGGAAACACTGCCAGTTTCCAAATTTTTGCTGTCTACACGTCCCCGCCTCCGGTGCAAGGCTGCCTATGTGGCCGGGCTCCGAAGGCAAGGCCGAAATCCTGGCAGCCTGGGCCCCAGCAGTGCAATGGTTGATGGACGTGGGGACACGGATGACCTGTTCGCCACATACAGGAGGGATCCTTGGGCCCTTCACTGGCTCGCCATTCAGCTCCACGATGTCCACTACTGGCCCTGGCCTTTGCTTTGGCTGGTGCCCCATTAAACGTGTGCTCCGGAGCGATCTTTCTCCACCCATCACTAGCATTCTGCCACCAGGGGATATGTGAGTGTGGGAGTCACCATTTGTCACTGGCAGCAGTGTCACAAGTCACTAGACTTCCAGCTACCCGCTGACCTAGGCTGCCTTCTGCCCCAGGCAAGGTCCCGAATCCTTTATCCCAGATGCTGACACCTGGGCACTGGCGGACATTGATTTTTATCAACACAGAGGTCTGAGTGAGGGTCAGAGGGCCAGGTAGGTGAAGTGAAGGCCAGGTGGGCGGGGCTGAGGCTTCTTTGCCATCACCATAGAGACAGTCCCCCCACCGCAAGAGTGGGCGGAGCTTGGGATGGGCCTGGTGACAAGACTGAGCCAATGGCAGAGATCCGGCCCGCCAGGCAGATGACACAGGGCCCTCCATTGTGACCTATGACCCCTAGTGGCCACAGGATTTGAGCACGCCCCGGGAAAGGCTACGCAGGCACAAGGGAGCCCCTGGTGCGGACTGCTTCAGGGCATTGGCAGAGCACGCCAGGTACCTCTTTCCCACTTTCCTGAGGATATCAGTAGGCAAGGCATCCCCACTCAGCATCTCTTGCCTCTCTCTCTCTCTCTCTGCTTGTCTTCGTTCTCTGAAATCTCTTCCTTCTCCCCCTTGTCACTTCACACCTTGGAGTGCCTGACAGAGGGCCTAGAGACCAAAGAGCAAAGGGGGAAGGCCTCTGGCTCTACTGCTTGCCCATGGGGAGAGAAGTTCTGGGAGTCTATCTGGAAGGTCTAGAGAGTAGTGATTGATTGGGGAGCTACATCACGGGCGGACCTGGCCAGGTGAAGCTTGACATCACCGTGGGACCTGGCCAGGTGAAGCTCGCTGACAAGTGGCAGCCTCTCCGGAGACTACTAATTCCGCTCCTAACATTCTATGCAAATAACCGGCTGAGTGCCATGGGCAGAAAACATTGACACATACCTGCCAGAGGCCTATTCTGGGTCTGGAGAGTCCACCCTGGTCTCCCCTGCAACTCATCATCTCAGCACACACTTTGCCTGCACGCATGGAAACCGCCTCTCTCCACGAATGTCTTCACCTGCTAGGAAACACACGATGTCACTCAGCCAAAGGAGAGCACAGGCCAAGTCAACTGAAGCCCCCATTTTCAAGATTTTGCCCTCTGCTGCTCCACAGCCTCCGGTGGCACACTGCATGTGCGTCACTTCTCGGTAGACGAGGCCGAAATCCGGGCATCCAGGGCCCCAGCCGTCCAGAATCTACGGATGGCGGCATATGGATCACCTCTTTGCCTCGTACAGCAGGGAGGCCTGGGCCCTAGACTGGCTCCGCTAGAGCTCCACGACCTCAGCTATTTTCCCTGACCTTTGGACCGTGCCCTCGTGAGTGTGTCATCTCTACTTCCACTTCTCTTCCCACCACACTGAATCCGCCACCTGCGGATACCTGAGCGTGGACATCAACATCTATCACTGGCTGCAGTGTCACAGGTCACTAGGTGTCTAGGCTCAGGCTGACCTTGGCTGTCTTCTGCCCAGGCAAGGAACCTAATCCTTCCAAGGAAATCAGGACACGTGCTCACTGGCCGACATCCTTTCTTTCATCCACACAGCGGTCTAGATGAGGGGAAAGAGGCCAGGTAGGCCAGGTGAGGGCTGAGTGTGGGGCCTAAGGCTTCTTTCCCAATCACCATGGTGACAGCCACCGGAAGGCTGGGCGGAACTTCGGACGGGGACGAGTCACAAACACTCAGCCAATAGGAGAGGTCCAGCCTAACCGGCCAGTTCCGCAGAGCCCTCCATTTTACCCATGGACAGACAACGGCCCCTTGCGTCTTTGGCCACAAAATCCAGGGCACCCAGGGAATAACTTCACAGTAGGCAACCCCTGATGTGAACACGTTCGACACACTGGGACAGCAGGCAGGTACCTCTTTTCCACTTACGCTAGGATATCACTAGGCAAGGCGCCCTTCCTCAGCATCTGTGGCCTCTCACGTATGTGTTCACTCAGAGGAATCTCTTCATTCTACCCCTGAGACACATCACAAGTATGAGGGGCCTGAGAGAGAGCCTAGAGATGGAACGGGGGAGGCTTCTGGCTGTACTGCTTCCCCGTGGGGACAGAATAGCAGGTAGTCTCTCTGGAAGGTCTTAGCTTCTGTTGACTGACACGCGCAATACAGTAGGGGCGGACCCTGGCCAGGGGGAGCTTGTGGGCAGATGCAACCTCTCCGGCGACGAATAATTGCGCTGCTGCTTTGTATGGTGAAAACCTCCCCCCGCCAAGGGGGATGGGTAGAGAACATTGACCCACACCCGCCAGGGGCCTTTCCTGGGACTAAAGATCCCAACGTGGTCTCAACGTCGTCACCCTCTCAACACACACCTTTCCTGCACACGTAATCCTGCCTTTCTCCTTCAGGGCCCTATCCTACCAGGAAAAAAAGCAAGCCGCTCTAAAAGGCCGATGCCAGGGAAATCGAGGAAACACTGCCAGTTTCCAAATTTTTGCTGTCTACACGTCCCCGCCTCCGGTGCAAGGCTGCCTATGTGGCCGGGCTCCGAAGGCAAGGCCGAAATCCTGGCAGCCTGGGCCCCAGCAGTGCAATGGTTGATGGACGTGGGGACACAGATGACCTGTTCGCCACATACAGGAGGGATCCTTGGGCCCTTCACTGGCTCGCCATTCAGCTCCACGATGTCCACTACTGGCCCTGGCCTTTGCTTTGGCTGGTGCCCCATTAAACGTGTGCTCCGGAGCGATCTTTCTCCACCCATCACTAGCGTTCTGCCACCAGGGGATATGTGAGTGTGGGAGTCACCATTTGTCACTGGCAGCAGCGTCACAAGTCACTAGACTTCCAGCTACCCGCTGACCTAGGCTGCCTTTTGCCCCAGGCAAGGTCCCGAATCCTTTATCCCAGATGCTGACACCTGGGCACTGGCGGACATTGATTTTTATCAACACAGAGGTCTGAGTGAGGGTCAGAGGGCCAGGTAGGTGAAGTGAAGGCCAGGTGGGCGGGGCTGAGGCTTCTTTGCCATCACCATAGAGACAGTCCCCCCACCGCAAGAGTGGGCGGAGCTTGGGATGGGCCTGGTGACAAGACTGAGCCAATGGCAGAGATCCGGCCCGCCAGGCAGATGACACAGGGCCCTCCATTGTGACCTATGACCCCTAGTGGCCACAGGATTTGAGCACGCCCCGGGAAAGGCTACGCAGGCACAAGGGAGCCCCTGGAGCGGACTGCTTCAGGGCATTGGCAGAGCACGCCAGGTACCTCTTTCCCACTTTCCTGAGGATATCAGTAGGCAAGGCATCCCCACTCAGCATCTCTTGCCTCTCTCTCTCTCTCTCTGCTTGTCTTCGTTCTCTGAAATCTCTTCCTTCTCCCCCTTGTCACTTCATACCTTGGAGTGCCTGACAGAGGGCCTAGAGACGAAAGAGCAAAGGGGGAAGCCCTCTGGCTCTACTGCTTGCCCATGGTTAGAGAAGTTCTGGGAGTCTATCTGGAAGGTCTAGAGAGCAGTGATTGATTGGGGAGCTACATCATGGGCGGACCTGGCCAGGTTAAGCTCGCTGACAAGGGGCAGCCTCTCCGGAGACTACTAATTCCGCTCCTAACATTCTATGCAAATAACCGGCTGAGTGCCATGGGCAGAAAACATTGACACATACCTGCCAGAGGCCTATTCTGGGTCTGAAGAGTCCACCCTGGTCTCCAGGAACTCATTATCTCAGCACACACTTTCCCTGCACGCATGGAAACCGCCTCTCTCCACGAATGTCTTCACCTGCTAGGAAACACACGATGTCACTCAGCCAAAGGAGAGCACAGGCCAAGTCAACTGAAGCCCCCATTTTCAAGATTTTGCCCTCTGCTGCTCCACAGCCTCCGGTGGCACACTGCATGTGCGTCACTTCTCGGTAGACAAGGACGAAATCCGGGCATCCAGGGCCCCAGCCGTCCACAGTCTACGGATGGCGGCATATGGAACACCTCTTTGCCTCGTACAGCAGGGAGGCCTGGGCCCTAGACTGGCTCCGCTAGAGCTCCACGACCTCAGCTATTTTCCCTGACCTTTGGCCTGTGCCCTCGTGAGTGTGTCATCTCTACTTCCACTTCTCTTCCCACCACACTGAATCCGCCACCTGCGGATACCTGAGCGTGGACATCAACATCTATCACTGGCTGCAGTGTCACAGGTCACTAGGTGTCTAGGCTCAGGCTGACCTTGGCTGTCTTCTGCCCAGGCAAGGAACCTAATCCTTCCAAGGAAATCAGGACACGTGCTCACTGGCCGACATCCTTTCTTTCATCCACACAGCGGTCTAGATGAGGGGAAAGAGGCCAGGTAGGCCAGGTGAGGGCTGAGTGTGGGGCCTAAGGCTTCTTTCCCAATCACCATGCTGACAGCCACCGGAAGGCTGGGCGGAACTTCGGACGGGGACGAGTCACAAACACTCAGCCAATAGGAGAGGTCCAGCCTAACCGGCCAGTTCCGCAGAGCCCTCCATTTTACCCATGGACAGACAACGGCCCCTTGCGTCTTTGGCCACAAAATCCAGGGCACCCAGGGAATAACTTCACAGTAGGCAACCCCTGATGTGAACACGTTCGACACACTGGGACAGCAGGCAGGTACCTCTTTTCCACTTACGCTAGGATATCACTAGGCAAGGCGCCCTTCCTCAGCATCTGTGGCCTCTCACGTATGTGTTCACTCAGAGGAATCTCTTCATTCTACCCCTGAGACACATCACAAGTATGAGGGGCCTGAGAGAGAGCCTAGAGATGGAACGGGGGAGGCTTCTGGCTGTACTGCTTCCCCGTGGGGACAGAATAGCAGGTAGTCTCTCTGGAAGGTCTTAGCTTCTGTTGACTGACACGCGCAATACAGTAGGGGCGGACCATGGCCAGGGGGAGCTTGTGGGCAGATGCAACCTCTCCGGCGACGAATAATTGCGCTGCTGCTTTGTATGGTGAAAACCTCCCCCCGCCAAGGGGGATGGGTAGAGAACATTGACCCACACCCGCCAGGGGCCTTTCCTGGGACTAAAGATCCCAACGTGGTCTCAACGTCGTCACCCTCTCAACACACACCTTTCCTGCACACGTAATCCTGCCTTTCTCCGTCAGGGCCCTATCCTACCAGGAAAAAAAGCAAGCCGCTCAAAGAGGCCGATGCCAGGGAAATCGAGGAAACACTGCCAGTTTCCAAATTTTTGCTGTCTACACGTCCCCGCCTCCGGTGCAAGGCTGCCTATGTGGCCGGGCTCCGAAGGCAAGGCCGAAATCCTGGCAGCCTGGGCCCCAGCAGTGCAATGGTTGATGGACGTGGGGACACGGATGACCTGTTCGCCACATACAGGAGGGATCCTTGGGCCCTTCACTGGCTCGCCATTCAGCTCCACGACGTCCACTACTGGCCCTGGCCTTTGCTTTGGCTGGTGCCCCATTAAACGTGTGCTCCGGAGCGATGTTTCTCCACCCATCACTAGCGTTCTGCCACCAGGGGATATGTGAGTGTGGGAGTCACCATTTGTCACTGGCAGCAGCGTCACAAGTCACTAGACTTCCAGCTACCCGCTGACCTAGGCTGCCTTCTGCCCCAGGCAAGGTCCCGAATCCTTTATCCCAGATGCTGACACCTGGGCACTGGCGGACATTGATTTTTATCAACACAGAGGTCTGAGTGAGGGTCAGAGGGCCAGGTAGGTGAAGTGAAGGCCAGGTGGGCGGGGCTGAGGCTTCTTTGCCATCACCATAGAGACAGTCCCCCCACCGCAAGAGTGGGCGGAGCTTGGGATGGGCCTGGTGACAAGACTGAGCCAATGGCAGAGATCCGGCCCGCCAGGCAGATGACACAGGGCCCTCCATTGTGACCTATGACCCCTAGTGGCCACAGGATTTGAGCACGCCCCGGGAAAGGCTACGCAGGCACAAGGGAGCCCCTGGTGCGGACTGCTTCAGGGCATTGGCAGAGCACGCCAGGTACCTCTTTCCCACTTTCCTGAGGATATCAGTAGGCAAGGCATCCCCACTCAGCATCTCTTGCCTCTCTCTGTCTCTCTCTGCTTGTCTTCGTTCTCTGAAATCTCTTCCTTCTCCCCCTTGTCACTTCACACCTTGGAGTGCCTGACAGAGGGCCTAGAGACCAAAGAGCAAAGGGGGAAGGCCTCTGGCTCTACTGCTTGCCCATGGGGAGAGAAGTTCTGGGAGTCTATCTGGAAGGTCTAGAGAGTAGTGATTGATTGGGGAGCTACATCACGGGCGGACCTGGCCAGGTGAAGCTTGACATCACCGTGGGACCTGGCCAGGTGAAGCTCGCTGACAAGTGGCAGCCTCTCCGGAGACTACTAATTCCGCTCCTAACATTCTATGCAAATAACCGGCTGAGTGCCAGGGGCAGAAAACATTGACACATACCTGCCAGAGGCCTATTCTGGGTCTGAAGAGTCCACCCTGGTCTCCAGGAACTCATTATCTCAGCACACACTTTGCCTGCACGCATGGAAACCGCCTCTCTCCACGAATGTCTTCACCTGCTAGGAAACACACGATGTCACTCAGCCAAAGGAGAGCACAGGCCAAGTCAACTGAAGCCCCCATTTTCAAGATTTTGCCCTCTGCTGCTCCACAGCCTCCGGTGGCACACTGCATGTGCGTCACTTCTCGGTAGACAAGGACGAAATCCGGGCATCCAGGGCCCCAGCCGTCCACAGTCTACGGATGGCGGCATATGGAACACCTCTTTGCCTCGTACAGCAGGGAGGCCTGGGCCCTAGACTGGCTCCGCTAGAGCTCCACGACCTCAGCTATTTTCCCTGACCTTTGGCCTGTGCCCTCGTGAGTGTGTCATCTCTACTTCCACTTCTCTTCCCACCACACTGAATCCGCCACCTGCGGATACCTGAGCGTGGACATCAACATCTATCACTGGCTGCAGTGTCACAGGTCACTAGGTGTCTAGGCTCAGGCTGACCTTGGCTGTCTTCTGCCCAGGCAAGGAACCTAATCCTTCCAAGGAAATCAGGACACGTGCTCACTGGCCGACATCCTTTCTTTCATCCACACAGCGGTCTAGATGAGGGGAAAGAGGCCAGGTAGGCCAGGTGAGGGCTGAGTGTGGGGCCTAAGGCTTCTTTCCCAATCACCATGCTGACAGCCACCGGAAGGCTGGGCGGAACTTCGGACGGGGACGAGTCACAAACACTCAGCCAATAGGAGAGGTCCAGCCTAACCGGCCAGTTCCGCAGAGCCCTCCATTTTACCCATGGACAGACAACGGCCCCTTGCGTCTTTGGCCACAAAATCCAGGGCACCCAGGGAATAACTTCACAGTAGGCAACCCCTGATGTGAACACGTTCGACACACTGGGACAGCAGGCAGGTACCTCTTTTCCACTTACGCTAGGATATCACTAGGCAAGGCGCCCTTCCTCAGCATCTGTGGCCTCTCACGTATGTGTTCACTCAGAGGAATCCCTTCATTCTACCCCTGAGACACATCACAAGTATGAGGGGCCTGAGAGAGAGCCTAGAGATGGAACGGGGGAGGCTTCTGGCTGTACTGCTTCCCCGTGGGGACAGAATAGCAGGTAGTCTCTCTGGAAGGTCTTAGCTTCTGTTGACTGACACGCGCAATACAGTAGGGGCGGACCCTGGCCAGGGGGAGCTTGTGGGCAGATGCAACCTCTCCGGCGACGAATAATTGCGCTGCTGCTTTGTATGGTGAAAACCTCCCCCCGCCAAGGGGGATGGGTAGAGAACATTGACCCACACCCGCCAGGGGCTTTTCCTGGGACTAAAGATCCCAACGTGGTCTCAACGTCGTCACCCTCTCAACACACACCTTTCCTGCACACGTAATCCTGCCTTTCTCCTTCAGGGCCCTATCCTACCAGGAAAAAAAGCAAGCCGCTCAAAGAGGCCCATGCCAGGGAAATCGAGGAAACACTGCCAGTTTCCAAATTTTTGCTGTCTACACGTCCCCGCCTCCGGTGCAAGGCTGCCTATGTGGCCGGGCTCCGAAGGCAAGGCCGAAATCCTGGCAGCCTGGGCCCCAGCAGTGCAATGGTTGATGGACGTGGGGACACGGATGACCTGTTCGCCACATACAGGAGGGATCCTTGGGCCCTTCACTGGCTCGCCATTCAGCTCCACGACGTCCACTACTGGCCCTGGCCTTTGCTTTGGCTGGTGCCCCATTAAACGTGTGCTCCAGAGCGATGTTTCTCCACCCATCACTAGCATTCTGCCACCAGGGGATATGTGAGTGTGGGAGTCACCATTTGTCACTGGCAGCAGCGTCACAAGTCACTAGACTTCCAGCTACCCGCTGACCTAGGCTGCCTTCTGCCCCAGGCAAGGTCCCGAATCCTTTATCCCAGATGCTGACACCTGGGCACTGGCGGACATTGATTTTTATCAACACAGAGGTCTGAGTGAGGGTCAGAGGGCCAGGTAGGTGAAGTCAAGGCCAGGTGGGCGGGGCTGAGGCTTCTTTGCCATCACCATAGAGACAGTCCCCCCACCGCAAGAGTGGGCGGAGCTTGGGATGGGCCTGGTGACAAGACTGAGCCAATGGCAGAGATCCGGCCCGCCAGGCAGATGACACAGGGCCCTCCATTGTGACCTATGACCCCTAGTGGCCACAGGATTTGAGCACGCCCCGGGAAAGGCTACGCAGGCACAAGGGAGCCCCTGGTGCGGACTGCTTCAGGGCATTGGCAGAGCACGCCAGGTACCTCTTTCCCACTTTCCTGAGGATATCATAGGCAAGGCATCCCCACTCAGCATCTCTTGCCTCTCTCTGTCTCTCTCTGCTTGTCTTCGTTCTCTGAAATCTCTTCCTTCTCCCCATTGTCACTTCACACCTTGGAGTGCCTGACAGAGGGCCTAGAGACCAAAGAGCAAAGGGGGAAGGCCTCTGGCTCTACTGCTTGCCCATGGGGAGAGAAGTTCTGGGAGTCTATCTGGAAGGTCTAGAGAGTAGTGATTGATTGGGGAGCTACATCACGGGCGGACCTGGCCAGGTGAAGCTTGACATCACCGTGGGACCTGGCCAGGTGAAGCTCGCTGACAAGTGGCAGCCTCTCCGGAGACTACTAATTCCGCTCCTAACATTCTATGCAAATAACCGGCTGAGTGCCATGGGCAGAAAACATTGACACATACCTGCCAGAGGCCTATTCTGGGTCTGGAGAGTCCACCCTGGTCTCCCCTGCAACTCATCATCTCAGCACACACTTTGCCTGCACACATGGAAACCGCCTCTCTCCACGAATGTCTTCACCTGCTAGGAAACACACGATGTCACTCAGCCAAAGGAGAGCACAGGCCAAGTCAACTGAAGCCCCCATTTTCAAGATTTTGCCCTCTGCTGCTCCACAGCCTCCGGTGGCACACTGCATGTGCGTCACTTCTCGGTAGACAAGGACGAAATCCGGGCATCCAGGGCCCCAGCCGTCCACAGTCTACGGATGGCGGCATATGGAACACCTCTTTGCCTCGTACAGCAGGGAGGCCTGGGCCCTAGACTGGCTCCGCTAGAGCTCCACGACCTCAGCTATTTTCCCTGACCTTTGGCCTGTGCCCTCGTGAGTGTGTCATCTCTACTTCCACTTCTCTTCCCACCACACTGAATCCGCCACCTGCGGATACCTGAGCGTGGACATCAACATCTATCACTGGCTGCAGTGTCACAGGTCACTAGGTGTCTAGGCTCAGGCTGACCTTGGCTGTCTTCTGCCCAGGCAAGGAACCTAATCCTTCCAAGGAAATCAGGACACGTGCTCACTGGCCGACATCCTTTCTTTCATCCACACAGCGGTCTAGATGAGGGGAAAGAGGCCAGGTAGGCCAGGTGAGGGCTGAGTGTGGGGCCTAAGGCTTCTTTCCCAATCACCATGCTGACAGCCACCGGAACGCTGGGCGGAACTTCTGACGGGGACGAGTCACAAACACTCAGCCAATAGGAGAGGTCCAGCCTAACCGGCCAGTTCCGCAGAGCCCTCCATTTTACCCATGGACAGACAACGGCCCCTTGCGTCTTTGGCCACAAAATCCAGGGCACCCAGGGAATAACTTCACAGTAGGCAACCCCTGATGTGAACACGTTCGACACACTGGGACAGCAGGCAGGTACCTCTTTTCCACTTACGCTAGGATATCACTAGGCAAGGCGCCCTTCCTCAGCATCTGTGGCCTCTCACGTATGTGTTCACTCAGAGGAATCTCTTCATTCTACCCCTGAGACACATCACAAGTATGAGGGGCCTGAGAGAGAGCCTAGAGATGGAACGGGGGAGGCTTCTGGCTGTACTGCTTCCCCGTGGGGACAGAATAGCAGGTAGTCTCTCTGGAAGGTCTTAGCTTCTGTTGACTGACACGCGCAATACAGTAGGGGCGGACCCTGGCCAGGGGGAGCTTGTGGGCAGATGCAACCTCTCCGGCGACGAATAATTGCGCTGCTGCTTTGTATGGTGAAAACCTCCCCCCGCCAAGGGGGATGGGTAGAGAACATTGACCCACACCCGCCAGGGGCCTTTCCTGGGACTAAAGATCCCAACGTGGTCTCAACGTCGTCACCCTCTCAACACACACCTTTCCTGCACACGTAATCCTGCCTTTCTCCGTCAGGGCCCTATCCTACCAGGAAAAAAAGCAAGCCGCTCAAAGAGGCCCATGCCAGGGAAATCGAGGAAACACTGCCAGTTTCCAAATTTTTGCTGTCTACACGTCCCCGCCTCCGGTGCAAGGCTGCCTATGTGGCCGGGCTCCGAAGGCAAGGCCGAAATCCTGGCAGCCTGGGCCCCAGCAGTGCAATGGTTGATGGACGTGGGGACACGGATGACCTGTTCGCCACATACAGGAGGGATCCTTGGGCCCTTCACTGGCTCGCCATTCAGCTCCACGACGTCCACTACTGGCCCTGGCCTTTGCTTTGGCTGGTGCCCCATTAAACGTGTGCTCCGGAGCGATGTTTCTCCACCCATCACTAGCGTTCTGCCACCAGGGGATATGTGAGTGTGGGAGTCACCATTTGTCACTGGCAGCAGCGTCACAAGTCACTAGACTTCCAGCTACCCGCTGACCTAGGCTGCCTTCTGCCCCAGGCAAGGTCCCGAATCCTTTATCCCAGATGCAGACACCTGGGCACTGGCGGACATTGATTTTTATCAACACAGAGGTCTGAGTGAGGGTCAGAGGGCCAGGTAGGTGAAGTGAAGGCCAGGTGGGCGGGGCTGAGGCTTCTTTGCCATCACCATAGAGACAGTCCCCCCACCGCAAGAGTGGGCGGAGCTTGGGATGGGCCTGGTGACAAGACTGAGCCAATGGCAGAGATCCGGCCCGCCAGGCAGATGACACAGGGCCCTCCATTGTGACCTATGACCCCTAGTGGCCACAGGATTTGAGCACGCCCCGGGAAAGGCTACGCAGGCACAAGGGAGCCCCTGGTGCGGACTGCTTCAGGGCATTGGCAGAGCACGCCAGGTACCTCTTTCCCACTTTCCTGAGGATATCAGTAGGCAAGGCATCCCCACTCAGCATCTCTTGCCTCTCTCTGTCTCTCTCTGCTTGTCTTCGTTCTCTGAAATCTCTTCCTTCTCCCCCTTGTCACTTCACACCTTGGAGTGCCTGACAGAGGGCCTAGAGACCAAAGAGCAAAGGGGGAAGGCCTCTGGCTCTACTGCTTGCCCATGGGGAGAGAAGTTCTGGGAGTCTATCTGGAAGGTCTAGAGAGTAGTGATTGATTGGGGAGCTACATCACGGGCGGACCTGGCCAGGTGAAGCTTGACATCACCGTGGGACCTGGCCAGGTGAAGCTCGCTGACAAGTGGCAGCCTCTCCGGAGACTACTAATTCCGCTCCTAACATTCTATGCAAATAACCGGCTGAGTGCCAGGGGCAGAAAACATTGACACATACCTGCCAGAGGCCTATTCTGGGTCTGAAGAGTCCACCCTGGTCTCCAGGAACTCATTATCTCAGCACACACTTTGCCTGCACGCATGGAAACCGCCTCTCTCCACGAATGTCTTCACCTGCTAGGAAACACACGATGTCACTCAGCCAAAGGAGAGCACAGGCCAAGTCAACTGAAGCCCCCATTTTCAAGATTTTGCCCTCTGCTGCTCCACAGCCTCCGGTGGCACACTGCATGTGCGTCACTTCTCGGTAGACAAGGACGAAATCCGGGCATCCAGGGCCCCAGCCGTCCACAGTCTACGGATGGCGGCATATGGAACACCTCTTTGCCTCGTACAGCAGGGAGGCCTGGGCCCTAGACTGGCTCCGCTAGAGCTCCACGACCTCAGCTATTTTCCCTGACCTTTGGCCTGTGCCCTCGTGAGTGTGTCATCTCTACTTCCACTTCTCTTCCCACCACACTGAATCCGCCACCTGCGGATATCTGAGCGTGGACGTCAACATCTATCACTGGCTGCAGTGTCACAGGTCACTAGGTGTCTAGGCTCAGGCTGACCTTGGCTGTCTTCTGCCCAGGCAAGGAACCTAATCCTTCCAAGGAAATCAGGACACGTGCTCACTGGCCGACATCCTTTCTTTCATCCACACAGCGGTCTAGATGAGGGGAAAGAGGCCAGGTAGGCCAGGTGAGGGCTGAGTGTGGGGCCTAAGGCTTCTTTCCCAATCACCATGCTGACAGCCACCGGAACGCTGGGCGGAACTTCTGACGGGGACGAGTCACAAACACTCAGCCAATAGGAGAGGTCCAGCCTAACCGGCCAGTTCCGCAGAGCCCTCCATTTTACCCATGGACAGACAACGGCCCCTTGCGTCTTTGGCCACAAAATCCAGGGCACCCAGGGAATAACTTCACAGTAGGCAACCCCTGATCTGAACACGTTCGACACACTGGGACAGCAGGCAGGTACCTCTTTTCCACTTACGCTAGGATATCACTAGGCAAGGCGCCCTTCCTCAGCATCTGTGGCCTCTCACGTATGTGTTCACTCAGAGGAATCTCTTCATTCTACCCCTGAGACACATCACAAGTATGAGGGGCCTGAGAGAGAGCCTAGAGATGGAACGGGGGAGGCTTCTGGCTGTACTGCTTCCCCGTGGGGACAGAATAGCAGGTAGTCTCTCTGGAAGGTCTTAGCTTCTGTTGACTGACACGCGCAATACAGTAGGGGCGGACCCTGGCCAGGGGGAGCTTGTGGGCAGATGCAACCTCTCCGGCGACGAATAATTGCGCTGCTGCTTTGTATGGTGAAAACCTCCCCCCGCCAAGGGGGATGGGTAGAGAACATTGACCCACACCCGCCAGGGGCCTTTCCTGGGACTAAAGATCCCAACGTGGTCTCAACGTCGTCACCCTCTCAACACACACCTTTCCTGCACACGTAATCCTGCCTTTCTCCTTCAGGGCCCTATCCTACCAGGAAAAAAAGCAAGCCGCTCAAAGAGGCCCATGCCAGGGAAATCGAGGAAACACTGCCAGTTTCCAAATTTTTGCTGTCTACACGTCCCCGCCTCCGGTGCAAGGCTGCCTATGTGGCCGGGCTCCGAAGGCAAGGCCGAAATCCTGGCAGCCTGGGCCCCAGCAGTGCAATGGTTGATGGACGTGGGGACACGGATGACCTGTTCGCCACATACAGGAGGGATCCTTGGGCCCTTCACTGGCTCGCCATTCAGCTCCACGACGTCCACTACTGGCCCTGGCCTTTGCTTTGGCTGGTGCCCCATTAAACGTGTGCTCCGGAGCGATGTTTCTCCACCCATCACTAGCATTCTGCCACCAGGGGATATGTGAGTGTGGGAGTCACCATTTGTCACTGGCAGCAGCGTCACAAGTCACTAGACTTCCAGCTACCCGCTGACCTAGGCTGCCTTCTGCCCCAGGCAAGGTCCCGAATCCTTTATCCCAGATGCTGACACCTGGGCACTGGCGGACATTGATTTTTATCAACACAGAGGTCTGAGTGAGGGTCAGAGGGCCAGGTAGGTGAAGTCAAGGCCAGGTGGGCGGGGCTGAGGCTTCTTTGCCATCACCATAGAGACAGTCCCCCCACCGCAAGAGTGGGCGGAGCTTGGGATGGGCCTGGTGACAAGACTGAGCCAATGGCAGAGATCCGGCCCGCCAGGCAGATGACACAGGGCCCTCCATTGTGACCTATGACCCCTAGTGGCCACAGGATTTGAGCACGCCCCGGGAAAGGCTACGCAGGCACAAGGGAGCCCCTGGTGCGGACTGCTTCAGGGCATTGGCAGAGCACGCCAGGTACCTCTTTCCCACTTTCCTGAGGATATCAGTAGGCAAGGCATCCCCACTCAGCATCTCTTGCCTCTCTCTGTCTCTCTCTGCTTGTCTTCGTTCTCTGAAATCTCTTCCTTCTCCCCCTTGTCACTTCACACCTTGGAGTGCCTGACAGAGGGCCTAGAGACCAAAGAGCAAAGGGGGAAGGCCTCTGGCTCTACTGCTTGCCCATGGGGAGAGAAGTTCTGGGAGTCTATCTGGAAGGTCTAGAGAGCAGTGATTGATTGGGGAGCTACATCACGGGCGGACCTGGCCAGGTGAAGCTTGACATCACCGTGGGACCTGGCCAGGTGAAGCTCGCTGACAAGTGGCAGCCTCTCCGGAGACTACTAATTCCGCTCCTAACATTCTATGCAAATAACCGGCTGAGTGCCAGGGGCAGAAAACATTGACACATACCTGCCAGAGGCCTATTCTGGGTCTGGAGAGTCCACCCTGGTCTCCCCTGCAACTCATCATCTCAGCACACACTTTGCCTGCACACATGGAAACCGCCTCTCTCCACGAATGTCTTCACCTGCTAGGAAACACACGATGTCACTCAGCCAAAGGAGAGCACAGGCCAAGTCAACTGAAGCCCCCATTTTCAGGATTTTGCCCTCTGCTGCTCCACAGCCTCCGGTGGCACACTGCATGTGCGTCACTTCTCGGTAGATGAGGCCGAAATCCGGGCATCCAGGGCCCCAGCCGTCCAGAATCTACGGATGGTGGCATATGGATCACCTCTTTGCCTCGTACAGCAAGGAGGCCTGGGCCCTAGACTGGCTCCGCTAGAGCTCCACGACCTCAGCTATTTTCCCTGACCTTTGGACCGTGCCCTCGTGAGTGTGTCATCTCTACTTCCACTTCTCTTCCCACCACACTGAATCCGCCACCTGCGGATACCTGAGCGTGGACATCAACATCTATCACTGGCTGCAGTGTCACAGGTCACTAGGTGTCTAGGCTCAGGCTGACCTTGGCTGTCTTCTGCCCAGGCAAGGAACCTAATCCTTCCAAGGAAATCAGGACACGTGCTCACTGGCCGACATCCTTTCTTTCATCCACACAGTGGTCTAGATGAGGGTAATGAGGCCAGGTAGGCCAGGTGAGGGCTGAGTGTGGGGCCTAAGGCTTCTTTCCCAATCACCATGGTGACAGCCACCGGAAGGCTGGGCGGAACTTCGGACGGGGACGTGTCACAAACACTCAGCCAATAGGAGAGGTCCAGCCTAACCGGCCAGTTCCGCAGAGCCCTCCATTTTACCCACGGACAGACAACGGCCCCTTGCGTCTTTGGCCACAAAATCCAGGGCACCCAGGGAATAACTTCACAGTAGGCAACCCCTGATGTGAACACGTTCGACACACTGGGACAGCAGGCAGGTACCTCTTTTCCACTTACGCTAGGATATCACTAGGCAAGGCGCCCTTCCTCAGCATCTGTGGCCTCTCACGTATGTGTTCACTCAGAGGAATCTCTTCATTCTACCCCTGAGACACATCACAAGTATGAGGGGCCTGAGAGAGAGCCTAGAGATGGAACGGGGGAGGCTTCTGGCTGTACTGCTTCCCCGTGGGGACAGAATAGCAGGTAGTCTCTCTGGAAGGTCTTAGCTTCTGTTGACTGACACGCGCAATACAGTAGGGGCGGACCCTGGCCAGGGGGAGCTTGTGGGCAGATGCAACCTCTCCGGCGACGAATAATTGCGCTGCTGCTTTGTATGGTGAAAACCTCCCCCCGCCAAGGGGGATGGGTAGAGAACATTGACCCACACCCGCCAGGGGCCTTTCCTGGGACTAAAGATCCCAACGTGGTCTCAACGTCGTCACCCTCTCAACACACACCTTTCCTGCACACGTAATCCTGCCTTTCTCCGTCAGGGCCCTATCCTACCAGGAAAAAAAGCAAGCCGCTCAAAAAGGCCGATGCCAGGGAAATCGAGGAAACACTGCCAGTTTCCAAATTTTTGCTGTCTACACGTCCCCGCCTCCGGTGCAAGGCTGCCTATGTGGCCGGGCTCCGAAGGCAAGGCCGAAATCCTGGCAGCCTGGGCCCCAGCAGTGCAATGGTTGATGGACGTGGGGACACGGATGACCTGTTCGCCACATACAGGAGGGATCCTTGGGCCCTTCACTGGCTCGCCATTCAGCTCCACGACGTCCACTACTGGCCCTGGCCTTTGCTTTGGCTGGTGCCCCATTAAACGTGTGCTCCGGAGCGATGTTTCTCCACCCATCACTAGCATTCTGCCACCAGGGGATATGTGAGTGTGGGAGTCACCATTTGTCACTGGCAGCAGCGTCACAAGTCACTAGACTTCCAGCTACCCGCTGACCTAGGCTGCCTTCTGCCCCAGGCAAGGTCCCGAATCCTTTATCCCAGATGCTGACACCTGGGCACTGGCGGACATTGATTTTTATCAACACAGAGGTCTGAGTGAGGGTCAGAGGGCCAGGTAGGTGAAGTCAAGGCCAGGTGGGCGGGGCTGAGGCTTCTTTGCCATCACCATAGAGACAGTCCCCCCACCGCAAGAGTGGGCGGAGCTTGGGATGGGCCTGGTGACAAGACTGAGCCAATGGCAGAGATCCGGCCCGCCAGGCAGATGACACAGGGCCCTCCATTGTGACCTATGACCCCTAGTGGCCACAGGATTTGAGCACGCCCCGGGAAAGGCTACGCAGGCACAAGGGAGCCCCTGGTGCGGACTGCTTCAGGGCATTGGCAGAGCACGCCAGGTACCTCTTTCCCACTTTCCTGAGGATATCATAGGCAAGGCATCCCCACTCAGCATCTCTTGCCTCTCTCTGTCTCTCTCTGCTTGTCTTCGTTCTCTGAAATCTCTTCCTTCTCCCCATTGTCACTTCACACCTTGGAGTGCCTGACAGAGGGCCTAGAGACCAAAGAGCAAAGGGGGAAGGCCTCTGGCTCTACTGCTTGCCCATGGGGAGAGAAGTTCTGGGAGTCTATCTGGAAGGTCTAGAGAGTAGTGATTGATTGGGGAGCTACATCACGGGCGGACCTGGCCAGGTGAAGCTTGACATCACCGTGGGACCTGGCCAGGTGAAGCTCGCTGACAAGTGGCAGCCTCTCCGGAGACTACTAATTCCGCTCCTAACATTCTATGCAAATAACCGGCTGAGTGCCATGGGCAGAAAACATTGACACATACCTGCCAGAGGCCTATTCTGGGTCTGGAGAGTCCACCCTGGTCTCCCCTGCAACTCATCATCTCAGCACACACTTTGCCTGCACACATGGAAACCGCCTCTCTCCACGAATGTCTTCACCTGCTAGGAAACACACGATGTCACTCAGCCAAAGGAGAGCACAGGCCAAGTCAACTGAAGCCCCCATTTTCAAGATTTTGCCCTCTGCTGCTCCACAGCCTCCGGTGGCACACTGCATGTGCGTCACTTCTCGGTAGACAAGGACGAAATCCGGGCATCCAGGGCCCCAGCCGTCCACAGTCTACGGATGGCGGCATATGGAACACCTCTTTGCCTCGTACAGCAGGGAGGCCTGGGCCCTAGACTGGCTCCGCTAGAGCTCCACGACCTCAGCTATTTTCCCTGACCTTTGGCCTGTGCCCTCGTGAGTGTGTCATCTCTACTTCCACTTCTCTTCCCACCACACTGAATCCGCCACCTGCGGATATCTGAGCGTGGACGTCAACATCTATCACTGGCTGCAGTGTCACAGGTCACTAGGTGTCTAGGCTCAGGCTGACCTTGGCTGTCTTCTGCCCAGGCAAGGAACCTAATCCTTCCAAGGAAATCAGGACACGTGCTCACTGGCCGACATCCTTTCTTTCATCCACACAGCGGTCTAGATGAGGGGAAAGAGGCCAGGTAGGCCAGGTGAGGGCTGAGTGTGGGGCCTAAGGCTTCTTTCCCAATCACCATGCTGACAGCCACCGGAACGCTGGGCGGAACTTCTGACGGGGACGAGTCACAAACACTCAGCCAATAGGAGAGGTCCAGCCTAACCGGCCAGTTCCGCAGAGCCCTCCATTTTACCCATGGACAGACAACGGCCCCTTGCGTCTTTGGCCACAAAATCCAGGGCACCCAGGGAATAACTTCACAGTAGGCAACCCCTGATGTGAACACGTTCGACACACTGGGACAGCAGGCAGGTACCTCTTTTCCACTTACGCTAGGATATCACTAGGCAAGGCGCCCTTCCTCAGCATCTGTGGCCTCTCACGTATGTGTTCACTCAGAGGAATCTCTTCATTCTACCCCTGAGACACATCACAAGTATGAGGGGCCTGAGAGAGAGCCTAGAGATGGAACGGGGGAGGCTTCTGGCTGTACTGCTTCCCCGTGGGGACAGAATAGCAGGTAGTCTCTCTGGAAGGTCTTAGCTTCTGTTGACTGACACGCGCAATACAGTAGGGGCGGACCCTGGCCAGGGGGAGCTTGTGGGCAGATGCAACCTCTCCGGCGACGAATAATTGCGCTGCTGCTTTGTATGGTGAAAACCTCCCCCCGCCAAGGGGGATGGGTAGAGAACATTGACCCACACCCGCCAGGGGCCTTTCCTGGGACTAAAGATCCCAACGTGGTCTCAACGTCGTCACCCTCTCAACACACACCTTTCCTGCACACGTAATCCTGCCTTTCTCCGTCAGGGCCCTATCCTACCAGGAAAAAAAGCAAGCCGCTCAAAAAGGCCGATGCCAGGGAAATCGAGGAAACACTGCCAGTTTCCAAATTTTTGCTGTCTACACGTCCCCGCCTCCGGTGCAAGGCTGCCTATGTGGCCGGGCTCCGAAGGCAAGGCCGAAATCCTGGCAGCCTGGGCCCCAGCAGTGCAATGGTTGATGGACGTGGGGACACGGATGACCTGTTCGCCACATACAGGAGGGATCCTTGGGCCCTTCACTGGCTCGCCATTCAGCTCCACGACGTCCACTACTGGCCCTGGCCTTTGCTTTGGCTGGTGCCCCATTAAACGTGTGCTCCGGAGCGATGTTTCTCCACCCATCACTAGCATTCTGCCACCAGGGGATATGTGAGTGTGGGAGTCACCATTTGTCACTGGCAGCAGCGTCACAAGTCACTAGACTTCCAGCTACCCGCTGACCTAGGCTGCCTTCTGCCCCAGGCAAGGTCCCGAATCCTTTATCCCAGATGCTGACACCTGGGCACTGGCGGACATTGATTTTTATCAACACAGAGGTCTGAGTGAGGGTCAGAGGGCCAGGTAGGTGAAGTCAAGGCCAGGTGGGCGGGGCTGAGGCTTCTTTGCCATCACCATAGAGACAGTCCCCCCACCGCAAGAGTGGGCGGAGCTTGGGATGGGCCTGGTGACAAGACTGAGCCAATGGCAGAGATCCGGCCCGCCAGGCAGATGACACAGGGCCCTCCATTGTGACCTATGACCCCTAGTGGCCACAGGATTTGAGCACGCCCCGGGAAAGGCTACGCAGGCACAAGGGAGCCCCTGGTGCGGACTGCTTCAGGGCATTGGCAGAGCACGCCAGGTACCTCTTTCCCACTTTCCTGAGGATATCAGTAGGCAAGGCATCCCCACTCAGCATCTCTTGCCTCTCTCTGTCTCTCTCTGCTTGTCTTCGTTCTCTGAAATCTCTTCCTTCTCCCCCTTGTCACTTCACACCTTGGAGTGCCTGACAGAGGGCCTAGAGACCAAAGAGCAAAGGGGGAAGGCCTCTGGCTCTACTGCTTGCCCATGGGGAGAGAAGTTCTGGGAGTCTATCTGGAAGGTCTAGAGAGCAGTGATTGATTGGGGAGCTACATCACGGGCGGACCTGGCCAGGTGAAGCTTGACATCACCGTGGGACCTGGCCAGGTGAAGCTCGCTGACAAGTGGCAGCCTCTCCGGAGACTACTAATTCCGCTCCTAACATTCTATGCAAATAACCGGCTGAGTGCCAGGGGCAGAAAACATTGACACATACCTGCCAGAGGCCTATTCTGGGTCTGGAGAGTCCACCCTGGTCTCCCCTGCAACTCATCATCTCAGCACACACTTTGCCTGCACACATGGAAACCGCCTCTCTCCACGAATGTCTTCACCTGCTAGGAAACACACGATGTCACTCAGCCAAAGGAGAGCACAGGCCAAGTCAACTGAAGCCCCCATTTTCAAGATTTTGCCCTCTGCTGCTCCACAGCCTCCGGTGGCACACTGCATGTGCGTCACTTCTCGGTAGATGAGGCCGAAATCCGGGCATCCAGGGCCCCAGCCGTCCAGAATCTACGGATGGTGGCATATGGATCACCTCTTTGCCTCGTACAGCAAGGAGGCCTGGGCCCTAGACTGGCTCCGCTAGAGCTCCACGACCTCAGCTATTTTCCCTGACCTTTGGACCGTGCCCTCGTGAGTGTGTCATCTCTACTTCCACTTCTCTTCCCACCACACTGAATCCGCCACCTGCGGATACCTGAGCGTGGACATCAACATCTATCACTGGCTGCAGTGTCACAGGTCACTAGGTGTCTAGGCTCAGGCTGACCTTGGCTGTCTTCTGCCCAGGCAAGGAACCTAATCCTTCCAAGGAAATCAGGACACGTGCTCACTGGCCGACATCCTTTCTTTCATCCACACAGCGGTCTAGATGAGGGGAAAGAGGCCAGGTAGGCCAGGTGAGGGCTGAGTGTGGGGCCTAAGGCTTCTTTCCCAATCACCATGGTGACAGCCACCGGAAGGCTGGGCGGAACTTCGGACGGGGACGAGTCACAAACACTCAGCCAATAGGAGAGGTCCAGCCTAACCGGCCAGTTCCGCAGAGCCCTCCATTTTACCCACGGACAGACAACGGCCCCTTGCGTCTTTGGCCACAAAATCCAGGGCACCCAGGGAATAACTTCACAGTAGGCAACCCCTGATGTGAACACGTTCGACACACTGGGACAGCAGGCAGGTACCTCTTTTCCACTTACGCTAGGATATCACTAGGCAAGGCGCCCTTCCTCAGCATCTGTGGCCTCTCACGTATGTGTTCACTCAGAGGAATCTCTTCATTCTACCCCTGAGACACATCACAAGTATGAGGGGCCTGAGAGAGAGCCTAGAGATGGAACGGGGGAGGCTTCTGGCTGTACTGCTTCCCCGTGGGGACAGAATAGCAGGTAGTCTCTCTGGAAGGTCTTAGCTTCTGTTGACTGACACGCGCAATACAGTAGGGGCGGACCCTGGCCAGGGGGAGCTTGTGGGCAGATGCAACCTCTCCGGCGACGAATAATTGCGCTGCTGCTTTGTATGGTGAAAACCTCCCCCCGCCAAGGGGGATGGGTAGAGAACATTGACCCACACCCGCCAGGGGCCTTTCCTGGGACTAAAGATCCCAACGTGGTCTCAACGTCGTCACCCTCTCAACACACACCTTTCCTGCACACGTAATCCTGCCTTTCTCCGTCAGGGCCCTATCCTACCAGGAAAAAAAGCAAGCCGCTCAAAAAGGCCGATGCCAGGGAAATCGAGGAAACACTGCCAGTTTCCAAATTTTTGCTGTCTACACGTCCCCGCCTCCGGTGCAAGGCTGCCTATGTGGCCGGGCTCCGAAGGCAAGGCCGAAATCCTGGCAGCCTGGGCCCCAGCAGTGCAATGGTTGATGGACGTGGGGACACGGATGACCTGTTCGCCACATACAGGAGGGATCCTTGGGCCCTTCACTGGCTCGCCATTCAGCTCCACGACGTCCACTACTGGCCCTGGCCTTTGCTTTGGCTGGTGCCCCATTAAACGTGTGCTCCGGAGCGATGTTTCTCCACCCATCACTAGCATTCTGCCACCAGGGGATATGTGAGTGTGGGAGTCACCATTTGTCACTGGCAGCAGCGTCACAAGTCACTAGACTTCCAGCTACCCGCTGACCTAGGCTGCCTTCTGCCCCAGGCAAGGTCCCGAATCCTTTATCCCAGATGCTGACACCTGGGCACTGGCGGACATTGATTTTTATCAACACAGAGGTCTGAGTGAGGGTCAGAGGGCCAGGTAGGTGAAGTCAAGGCCAGGTGGGCGGGGCTGAGGCTTCTTTGCCATCACCATAGAGACAGTCCCCCCACCGCAAGAGTGGGCGGAGCTTGGGATGGGCCTGGTGACAAGACTGAGCCAATGGCAGAGATCCGGCCCGCCAGGCAGATGACACAGGGCCCTCCATTGTGACCTATGACCCCTAGTGGCCACAGGATTTGAGCACGCCCCGGGAAAGGCTACGCAGGCACAAGGGAGCCCCTGGTGCGGACTGCTTCAGGGCATTGGCAGAGCACGCCAGGTACCTCTTTCCCACTTTCCTGAGGATATCATAGGCAAGGCATCCCCACTCAGCATCTCTTGCCTCTCTCTGTCTCTCTCTGCTTGTCTTCGTTCTCTGAAATCTCTTCCTTCTCCCCATTGTCACTTCACACCTTGGAGTGCCTGACAGAGGGCCTAGAGACCAAAGAGCAAAGGGGGAAGGCCTCTGGCTCTACTGCTTGCCCATGGGGAGAGAAGTTCTGGGAGTCTATCTGGAAGGTCTAGAGAGTAGTGATTGATTGGGGAGCTACATCACGGGCGGACCTGGCCAGGTGAAGCTTGACATCACCGTGGGACCTGGCCAGGTGAAGCTCGCTGACAAGTGGCAGCCTCTCCGGAGACTACTAATTCCGCTCCTAACATTCTATGCAAATAACCGCTGAGTGCCATGGGCAGAAAACATTGACACATACCTGCCAGAGGCCTATTCTGGGTCTGGAGAGTCCACCCTGGTCTCCCCTGCAACTCATCATCTCAGCACACACTTTGCCTGCACACATGGAAACCGCCTCTCTCCACGAATGTCTTCACCTGCTAGGAAACACACGATGTCACTCAGCCAAAGGAGAGCACAGGCCAAGTCAACTGAAGCCCCCATTTTCAGATTTTGCCCTCTGCTGCTCCACAGCCTCCGGTGGCACACTGCATGTGCGTCACTTCTCGGTAGACAAGGACGAAATCCGGGCATCCAGGGCCCCAGCCGTCCACAGTCTACGGATGGCGGCATATGGAACACCTCTTTGCCTCGTACAGCAGGGAGGCCTGGGCCCTAGACTGGCTCCGCTAGAGCTCCACGACCTCAGCTATTTTCCCTGACCTTTGGCCTGTGCCCTCGTGAGTGTGTCATCTCTACTTCCACTTCTCTTCCCACCACACTGAATCCGCCACCTGCGGATATCTGAGCGTGGACGTCAACATCTATCACTGGCTGCAGTGTCACAGGTCACTAGGTGTCTAGGCTCAGGCTGACCTTGGCTGTCTTCTGCCCAGGCAAGGAACCTAATCCTTCCAAGGAAATCAGGACACGTGCTCACTGGCCGACATCCTTTCTTTCATCCACACAGCGGTCTAGATGAGGGGAAAGAGGCCAGGTAGGCCAGGTGAGGGCTGAGTGTGGGGCCTAAGGCTTCTTTCCCAATCACCATGCTGACAGCCACCGGAACGCTGGGCGGAACTTCTGACGGGGACGAGTCACAAACACTCAGCCAATAGGAGAGGTCCAGCCTAACCGGCCAGTTCCGCAGAGCCCTCCATTTTACCCATGGACAGACAACGGCCCCTTGCGTCTTTGGCCACAAAATCCAGGGCACCCAGGGAATAACTTCACAGTAGGCAACCCCTGATGTGAACACGTTCGACACACTGGGACAGCAGGCAGGTACCTCTTTTCCACTTACGCTAGGATATCACTAGGCAAGGCGCCCTTCCTCAGCATCTCTGGCCTCTCACGTATGTGTTCACTCAGAGGAATCTCTTCATTCTACCCCTGAGACACATCACAAGTATGAGGGGCCTGAGAGAGAGCCTAGAGATGGAACGGGGGAGGCTTCTGGCTGTACTGCTTCCCCGTGGGGACAGAATAGCAGGTAGTCTCTCTGGAAGGTCTTAGCTTCTGTTGACTGACACGCGCAATACAGTAGGGCGGACCCTGGCCAGGGGAGCTTGTGGGCAGATGCAACCTCTCCGGCGACGAATAATTGCGCTGCTGCTTTGTATGGTGAAAACCTCCCCCCGCCAAGGGGGATGGGTAGAGAACATTGACCCACACCCGCCAGGGGCCTTTCCTGGGACTAAAGATCCCAACGTGGTCTCAACGTCGTCACCCTCTCAACACACACCTTTCCTGCACACGTAATCCTGCCTTTCTCCGTCAGGGCCCTATCCTACCAGGAAAAAAAGCAAGCCGCTCAAAAGGGCCGATGCCAGGGAAATCGAGGAAACACTGCCAGTTTCCAAATTTTGCTGTCTACACGTCCCCGCCTCCGGTGCAAGGCTGCCTATGTGGCCGGGCTCCGAAGGCAAGGCCGAAATCCTGGCAGCCTGGGCCCCAGCAGTGCAATGGTTGATGGACGTGGGGACACGGATGACCTGTTCGCCACATACAGGAGGGATCCTTGGGCCCTTCACTGGCTCGCCATTCAGCTCCACGACGTCCACTACTGGCCCTGGCCTTTGCTTTGGCTGGTGCCCCATAAACGTGTGCTCCGGAGCGATGTTTCTCCACCCATCACTAGCATTCTGCCACCAGGGGATATGTGAGTGTGGGAGTCACCATTTGTCACTGGCAGCAGCGTCACAAGTCACTAGACTTCCAGCTACCCGCTGACCTAGGCTGCCTTCTGCCCCAGGCAAGGTCCCGAATCCTTTATCCCAGATGCTGACACCTGGGCACTGGCGGACATTGATTTTATCAACACAGAGGTCTGAGTGAGGGTCAGAGGGCCAGGTAGGTGAAGTCAAGGCCAGGTGGGCGGGGCTGAGGCTCTTTGCCATCACCATAGAGACAGTCCCCCCACCGCAAGAGTGGGCGGAGCTTGGGATGGGCCTGGTGACAAGACTGAGCCAATGGCAGAGATCCGGCCCGCCAGGCAGATGACACAGGGCCCTCCATTGTGACCTATGACCCCTAGTGGCCACAGGATTTGAGCACGCCCCGGGAAAGGCTACGCAGGCACAAGGGAGCCCCTGGTGCGGACTGCTTCAGGGCATTGGCAGAGCACGCCAGGTACCTCTTTCCCACTTTCCTGAGGATATCATAGGCAAGGCATCCCCACTCAGCATCTCTTGCCTCTCTCTGTCTCTCTCTGCTTGTCTTCGTTCTCTGAAATCTCTTCCTTCTCCCCATTGTCACTTCACACCTTGGAGTGCCTGACAGAGGGCCTAGAGACCAAAGAGCAAAGGGGGAAGGCCTCTGGCTCTACTGCTTGCCCATGGGGAGAGAAGTTCTGGGGAGTCTATCTGGAAGGTCTAGAGAGTAGTGATTGATTGGGGAGCTACATCACGGGCGGACCTGGCCAGGTGAAGCTTGACATCACCGTGGGACCTGGCCAGGTGAAGCTCGCTGACAAGTGGCAGCCTCTCCGGAGACTACTAATTCCGCTCCTAACATTCTATGCAAATAACCGGCTGAGTGCCATGGGCAGAAAACATTGACACATACCTGCCAGAGGCCTATTCTGGGTCTGGAGAGTCCACCCTGGTCTCCCCTGCAACTCATCATCTCAGCACACACTTTGCCTGCACACATGGAAACCGCCTCTCTCCACGAATGTCTTCACCTGCTAGGAAACACACGATGTCACTCAGCCAAAGGAGAGCACAGGCCAAGTCAACTGAAGCCCCCATTTTCAAGATTTTGCCCTCTGCTGCTCCACAGCCTCCGGTGGCACACTGCATGTGCGTCACTTCTCGGTAGACAAGGACGAAATCCGGGCATCCAGGGCCCCAGCCGTCCACAGTCTACGGATGGCGGCATATGGAACACCTCTTTGCCTCGTACAGCAGGGAGGCCTGGGCCCTAGACTGGCTCCGCTAGAGCTCCACGACCTCAGCTATTTTCCCTGACCTTTGGCCTGTGCCCTCGTGAGTGTGTCATCTCTACTTCCACTTCTCTTCCCACCACACTGAATCCGCCACCTGCGGATATCTGAGCGTGGACGTCAACATCTATCACTGGCTGCAGTGTCACAGGTCACTAGGTGTCTAGGCTCAGGCTGACCTTGGCTGTCTTCTGCCCAGGCAAGGAACCTAATCCTTCCAAGGAAATCAGGACACGTGCTCACTGGCCGACATCCTTTCTTTCATCCACACAGCGGTCTAGATGAGGGGAAAGAGGCCAGGTAGGCCAGGTGAGGGCTGAGTGTGGGGCCTAAGGCTTCTTTCCCAATCACCATGCTGACAGCCACCGGAACGCTGGGCGGAACTTCTGACGGGGACGAGTCACAAACACTCAGCCAATTGGAGAGGTCCAGCCTAACCGCCAGTTCCGCAGAGCCCTCCATTTTACCCATGGACAGACAACGGCCCCTTGCGTCTTTGGCCACAAAATCCAGGGCACCCAGGGAATAACTTCACAGTAGGCAACCCCTGATGTGAACACGTTCGACACACTGGGACAGCAGGCAGGTACCTCTTTTCCACTTACGCTAGGATATCACTAGGCAAGGCGCCCTTCCTCAGCATCTGTGGCCTCTCACGTATGTGTTCACTCAGAGGAATCTCTTCATTCTACCCCTGAGACACATCACAAGTATGAGGGGCCTGAGAGAGAGCCTAGAGATGGAACGGGGAGGCTTCTGGCTGTACTGCTTCCCCGTGGGGACAGAATAGCAGGTAGTCTCTCTGGAAGGTCTTAGCTTCTGTTGACTGACACGCGCAATACAGTAGGGGCGGACCCTGGCCAGGGGGAGCTTGTGGGCAGATGCAACCTCTCCGGCGACGAATAATTGCGCTGCTGCTTTGTATGGTGAAACCTCCCCCCGCCAAGGGGGATGGGTAGAGAACATTGACCCACACCCGCCAGGGGCCTTTCCTGGGACTAAAGATCCCAACGTGGTCTCAACGTCGTCACCTCTCAACACACACCTTTCCTGCACACGTAATCCTGCCTTTCTCCTTCAGGGCCCTATCCTACCAGGAAAAAAAGCAAGCCGCTCTAAAAGGCCGATGCCAGGGAAATCGAGGAAACACTGCCAGTTTCCAAATTTTTGCTGTCTACACGTCCCCGCCTCCGGTGCAAGGCTGCCTATGTGGCCGGGCTCCGAAGGCAAGGCCGAAATCCTGGCAGCCTGGGCCCCAGCAGTGCAATGGTTGATGGACGTGGGGACACAGATGACCTGTTCGCCACATACAGGAGGGATCCTTGGGCCCTTCACTGGCTCGCCATTCAGCTCCACGATGTCCACTACTGGCCCTGGCCTTTGCTTGGCTGGTGCCCCATTAAACGTGTGCTCCGGAGCGATGTTTCTCCACCCATCACTAGCGTTCTGCCACCAGGGGATATGTGAGTGTGGGAGTCACCATTTGTCACTGGCAGCAGCGTCACAAGTCACTAGACTTCCAGCTACCCGCTGACCTAGGCTGCCTTTTGCCCCAGGCAAGGTCCCGAATCCTTTATCCCAGATGCTGACACCTGGGCACTGGCGGACATTGATTTTTATCAACACAGAGGTCTGAGTGAGGGTCAGAGGGCCAGGTAGGTGAAGTGAAGGCCAGGTGGGCGGGGCTGAGGCTTCTTTGCCATCACCATAGAGACAGTCCCCCCCACCGCAAGAGTGGGCGGAGCTTGGGATGGGCCTGGTGACAAGACTGAGCCAATGGCAGAGATCCGGCCCGCCAGGCAGATGACACAGGGCCCTCCATTGTGACCTATGACCCCTAGTGGCCACAGGATTTGAGCACGCCCCGGGAAAGGCTACGCAGGCACAAGGGAGCCCCTGGTGCGGACTGCTTCAGGGCATTGGCAGAGCACGCCAGGTACCTCTTTCCCACTTTCCTGAGGATATCAGTAGGCAAGGCATCCCCACTCAGCATCTCTTGCCTCTCTCTCTCTCTCTCTGCTTGTCTTCGTTCTCTGAAATCTCTTCCTTCTCCCCCTTGTCACTTCATACCTTGGAGTGCCTGACAGAGGGCCTAGAGACGAAAGAGCAAAGGGGGAAGCCCTCTGGCTCTACTGCTTGCCCATGGTTAGAGAAGTTCTGGGAGTCTATCTGGAAGGTCTAGAGAGCAGTGATTGATTGGGGAGCTACATCATGGGCGGACCTGGCCAGGTTAAGCTCGCTGACAAGGGGCAGCCTCTCCGGAGACTACTAATTCCGCTCCTAACATTCTATGCAAATAACCGGCTGAGTGCCATGGGCAGAAAACATTGACACATACCTGCCAGAGGCCTATTCTGGGTCTGAAGAGTCCACCCTGGTCTCCAGGAACTCATTATCTCAGCACACACTTTCCCTGCACGCATGGAAACCGCCTCTCTCCACGAATGTCTTCACCTGCTAGGAAACACACGATGTCACTCAGCCAAAGGAGAGCACAGGCCAAGTCAACTGAAGCCCCCATTTTCAAGATTTTGCCCTCTGCTGCTCCACAGCCTCCGGTGGCACACTGCATGTGCGTCACTTCTCGGTAGACAAGGACGAAATCCGGGCATCCAGGGCCCCAGCCGTCCACAGTCTAACGGATGGCGGCATATGGAACACCTCTTTGCCTCGTACAGCAGGGAGGCCTGGGCCCTAGACTGGCTCCGCTAGAGCTCCACGACCTCAGCTATTTTCCCTGACCTTTGGCCTGTGCCCTCGTGAGTGTGTCATCTCTACTTCCACTTCTCTTCCCACCACACTGAATCCGCCACCTGCGGATACCTGAGCGTGGACATCAACATCTATCACTGGCTGCAGTGTCACAGGTCACTAGGTGTCTAGGCTCAGGCTGACCTTGGCTGTCTTCTGCCCAGGCAAGGAACCTAATCCTTCCAAGGAAATCAGGACACGTGCTCACTGGCCGACATCCTTTCTTTCATCCACACAGCGGTCTAGATGAGGGGAAAGAGGCCAGGTAGGCCAGGTGAGGGCTGAGTGTGGGGCCTAAGGCTTCTTTCCCAATCACCATGCTGACAGCCACCGGAAGGCTGGGCGGAACTTCGGACGGGGACGAGTCACAAACACTCAGCCAATAGGAGAGGTCCAGCCTAACCGCCAGTTCCGCAGAGCCCTCCATTTTACCCATGGACCAGACAACGGCCCCTTGCGTCTTTGGCCACAAAATCCAGGGCACCCAGGGAATAACTTCACAGTAGGCAACCCCTGATGTGAACACGTTCGACACACTGGGACAGCAGGCAGGTACCTCTTTTCCACTTACGCTAGGATATCACTAGGCAAGGCGCCCTTCCTCAGCATCTGTGCCTCTCACGTATGTGTTCACTCAGAGGAATCTCTTCATTCTACCCCTGAGACACATCACAAGTATGAGGGGCCTGAGAGAGAGCCTAGAGATGGAACGGGGAGGCTTCTGGCTGTAATGCTTCCCCGTGGGGACAGAATAGCAGGTAGTCTCTCTGGAAGGTCTTAGCTTCTGTTGACTGACACGCGCAATACAGTAGGGGCGGACCATGGCCAGGGGGAGCTTGTGGGCAGATGCAACCTCTCCGGCGACGAATAATTGCGCTGCTGCTTTGTATGGTGAAAACCTCCCCCCGCCAAGGGGGATGGGTAGAGAACATTGACCCACACCCGCCAGGGGCCTTTCCTGGGACTAAAGATCCCAACGTGGTCTCAACGTCGTCACCCTCTCAACACACACCTTTCCTGCACACGTAATCCTGCCTTTCTCCGTCAGGGCCCTATCCTACCAGGAAAAAAAGCAAGCCGCTCAAAGAGGCCCATGCCAGGGAAATCGAGGAAACACTGCCAGTTTCCAAATTTTTGCTGTCTACACGTCCCCGCCTCCGGTGCAAGGCTGCCTATGTGGCCGGGCTCCGAAGGCAAGGCCGAAATCCTGGCAGCCTGGGCCCCCAGCAGTGCAATGGTTGATGGACGTGGGGACACGATGACCTGTTCGCCACATACAGGAGGGATCCTTGGGCCCTTCACTGGCTCGCCATTCAGCTCCACGACGTCCACTACTGGCCCTGGCCTTTGCTTTGGCTGGTGCCCCATTAAACGTGTGCTCCGGAGCGATGTTTCTCCACCCATCACTAGCGTTCTGCCACCAGGGGATATGTGAGTGTGGGAGTCACCATTTGTCACTGGCAGCAGCGTCACAAGTCACTAGACTTCCAGCTACCCGCTGACCTAGGCTGCCTTCTGCCCCAGGCAAGGTCCCGAATCCTTTATCCCAGATGCTGACACCTGGGCACTGGCGGACATTGATTTTTATCAACACAGAGGTCTGAGTGAGGGTCAGAGGGCCAGGTAGGTGAAGTGAAGGCCAGGTGGGCGGGGCTGAGGCTTCTTTGCCATCACCATAGAGACAGTCCCCCCACCGCAAGAGTGGGCGGAGCTTGGGATGGGCCTGGTGACAAGACTGAGCCAATGGCAGAGATCCGGCCCGCCAGGCAGATGACACAGGGCCCTCCATTGGGACCTATGACCCCTAGTGGCCACAGGATTTGAGCACGCCCCGGGAAAGGCTACGCAGGCACAAGGGAGCCCCTGGTACGGACTGCTTCAGGGCATTGGCAGAGCACGCCAGGTACCTCTTTCCCACTTTCCTGAGGATATCAGTAGGCAAGGCATCCCCACTCAGCATCTCTTGCCTCTCTCTGTCTCTCTCTGCTTGTCTTCGTTCTCTGAAATCTCTTCCTTCTCCCCCTTGTCACTTCACACCTTGGAGTGCCTGACAGAGGGCCTAGAGACCAAAGAGCAAAGGGGGAAGGCCTCTGGCTCTACTGCTTGCCCATGGGGAGAGAAGTTCTGGGAGTCTATCTGGAAGGTCTAGAGAGTAGTGATTGATTGGGGAGCTACATCACGGGCGGACCTGGCCAGGTGAAGCTTGACATCACCGTGGGACCTGGCCAGGTGAAGCTCGCTGACAAGTGGCAGCCTCTCCGGAGACTACTAATTCCGCTCCTAACATTCTATGCAAATAACCGGCTGAGTGCCAGGGGCAGAAAACATTGACACATACCTGCCAGAGGCCTATTCTGGGTCTGAAGAGTCCACCCTGGTCTCCAGGAACTCATTATCTCAGCACACACTTTGCCTGCACGCATGGAAACCGCCTCTCTCCATGAATGTCTTCACCTGCTAGGAAACACACGATGTCACTCAGCCAAAGGAGAGCACAGGCCAAGTCAACTGAAGCCCCCATTTTCAAGATTTTGCCCTCTGCTGCTCCACAGCCTCCGGTGGCACACTGCATGTGCGTCACTTCTCGGTAGACAAGGACGAAATCCGGGCATCCAGGGCCCCAGCCGTCCACAGTCTACGGATGGCGGCATATGGAACACCTCTTTGCCTCGTACAGCAGGGAGGCCTGGGCCCTAGACTGGCTCCGCTAGAGCTCCACGACCTCAGCTATTTTCCCTGACCTTTGGCCTGTGCCCTCGTGAGTGTGTCATCTCTACTTCCACTTCTCTTCCCACCACACTGAATCCGCCACCTGCGGATACCTGAGCGTGGACATCAACATCTATCACTGGCTGCAGTGTCACAGGTCACTAGGTGTCTAGGCTCAGGCTGACCTTGGCTGTCTTCTGCCCAGGCAAGGAACCTAATCCTTCCAAGGAAATCAGGACACGTGCTCACTGGCCGACATCCTTTCTTTCATCCACACAGCGGTCTAGATGAGGGGAAAGAGGCCAGGTAGGCCAGGTGAGGGCTGAGTGTGGGGCCTAAGGCTTCTTTCCCAATCACCATGGTGACAGCCACCGGAAGGCTGGGCGGAACTTCGGACGGGGACGAGTCACAAACACTCAGCCAATAGGAGAGGTCCAGCCTAACCGGCCAGTTCCGCAGAGCCCTCCATTTTACCCATGGACAGACAACGGCCCCTTGCGTCTTTGGCCACAAAATCCAGGGCACCCAGGGAATAACTTCACAGTAGGCAACCCCTGATGTGAACACGTTCGACACACTGGGACAGCAGGCAGGTACCTCTTTTCCACTTACGCTAGGATATCACTAGGCAAGGCGCCCTTCCTCAGCATCTGTGGCCTCTCACGTATGTGTTCACTCAGAGGAATCTCTTCATTCTACCCCTGAGACACATCACAAGTATGAGGGGCCTGAGAGAGAGCCTAGAGATGGAACGGGGGAGGCTTCTGGCTGTACTGCTTCCCCGTGGGGACAGAATAGCAGGTAGTCTCTCTGGAAGGTCTTAGCTTCTGTTGACTGACACGCGCAATACAGTAGGGGCGGACCATGGCCAGGGGGAGCTTGTGGGCAGATGCAACCTCTCCGGCGACGAATAATTGCGCTGCTGCTTTGTATGGTGAAAACCTCCCCCCGCCAAGGGGGATGGGTAGAGAACATTGACCCACACCCGCCAGGGGCCTTTCCTGGGACTAAAGATCCCAACGTGGTCTCAACGTCGTCACCCTCTCAACACACACCTTTCCTGCACACGTAATCCTGCCTTTCTCCGTCAGGGCCCTATCCTACCAGGAAAAAAAGCAAGCCGCTCAAAGAGGCCCATGCCAGGGAAATCGAGGAAACACTGCCAGTTTCCAAATTTTTGCTGTCTACACGTCCCCGCCTCCGGTGCAAGGCTGCCTATGTGGCCGGGCTCCGAAGGCAAGGCCGAAATCCTGGCAGCCTGGGCCCCAGCAGTGCAATGGTTGATGGACGTGGGGACACGGATGACCTGTTCGCCACATACAGGAGGGATCCTTGGGCCCTTCACTGGCTCGCCATTCAGCTCCACGACGTCCACTACTGGCCCTGGCCTTTGCTTTGGCTGGTGCCCCATTAAACGTGTGCTCCGGAGCGATGTTTCTCCACCCATCACTAGCGTTCTGCCACCAGGGGATATGTGAGTGTGGGAGTCACCATTTGTCACTGGCAGCAGCGTCACAAGTCACTAGACTTCCAGCTACCCGCTGACCTAGGCTGCCTTCTGCCCCAGGCAAGGTCCCGAATCCTTTATCCCAGATGCTGACACCTGGGCACTGGCGGACATTGATTTTTATCAACACAGAGGTCTGAGTGAGGGTCAGAGGGCCAGGTAGGTGAAGTCAAGGCCAGGTGGGCGGGGCTGAGGCTTCTTTGCCATCACCATAGAGACAGTCCCCCCACCGCAAGAGTGGGCGGAGCTTGGGATGGGCCTGGTGACAAGACTGAGCCAATGGCAGAGATCCGGCCCGCCAGGCAGATGACACAGGGCCCTCCATTGGGACCTATGACCCCTAGTGGCCACAGGATTTGAGCACGCCCCGGGAAAGGCTACGCAGGCACAAGGGAGCCCCTGGTGCGGACTGCTTCAGGGCATTGGCAGAGCACGCCAGGTACCTCTTTCCCACTTTCCTGAGGATATCAGTAGGCAAGGCATCCCCACTCAGCATCTCTTGCCTCTCTCTGTCTCTCTCTGCTTGTCTTCGTTCTCTGAAATCTCTTCCTTCTCCCCCTTGTCACTTCACACCTTGGAGTGCCTGACAGAGGGCCTAGAGACCAAAGAGCAAAGGGGGAAGGCCTCTGGCTCTACTGCTTGCCCATGGGGAGAGAAGTTCTGGGAGTCTATCTGGAAGGTCTAGAGAGTAGTGATTGATTGGGGAGCTACATCACGGGCGGACCTGGCCAGGTGAAGCTTGACATCACCGTGGGACCTGGCCAGGTGAAGCTCGCTGACAAGTGGCAGCCTCTCCGGAGACTACTAATTCCGCTCCTAACATTCTATGCAAATAACCGGCTGAGTGCCAGGGGCAGAAAACATTGACACATACCTGCCAGAGGCCTATTCTGGGTCTGAAGAGTCCACCCTGGTCTCCAGGAACTCATTATCTCAGCACACACTTTGCCTGCACGCATGGAAACCGCCTCTCTCCACGAATGTCTTCACCTGCTAGGAAACACACGATGTCACTCAGCCAAAGGAGAGCACAGGCCAAGTCAACTGAAGCCCCCATTTTCAAGATTTTGCCCTCTGCTGCTCCACAGCCTCCGGTGGCACACTGCATGTGCGTCACTTCTCGGTAGACAAGGACGAAATCCGGGCATCCAGGGCCCCAGCCGTCCACAGTCTACGGATGGCGGCATATGGAACACCTCTTTGCCTCGTACAGCAGGGAGGCCTGGGCCCTAGACTGGCTCCGCTAGAGCTCCACGACCTCAGCTATTTTCCCTGACCTTTGGCCTGTGCCCTCGTGAGTGTGTCATCTCTACTTCCACTTCTCTTCCCACCACACTGAATCCGCCACCTGCGGATACCTGAGCGTGGACATCAACATCTATCACTGGCTGCAGTGTCACAGGTCACTAGGTGTCTAGGCTCAGGCTGACCTTGGCTGTCTTCTGCCCAGGCAAGGAACCTAATCCTTCCAAGGAAATCAGGACACGTGCTCACTGGCCGACATCCTTTCTTTCATCCACACAGCGGTCTAGATGAGGGGAAAGAGGCCAGGTAGGCCAGGGGAGGGCTGAGTGTGGGGCCTAAGGCTTCTTTCCCAATCACCATGCTGACAGCCACCGGAAGGCTGGGCGGAACTTCGGACGGGGACGAGTCACAAACACTCAGCCAATAGGAGAGGTCCAGCCTAACCGGCCAGTTCCGCAGAGCCCTCCATTTTACCCATGGACAGACAACGGCCCCTTGCGTCTTTGGCCACAAAATCCAGGGCACCCAGGGAATAACTTCACAGTAGGCAACCCCTGATGTGAACACGTTCGACACACTGGGACAGCAGGCAGGTACCTCTTTTCCACTTACGCTAGGATATCACTAGGCAAGGCGCCCTTCCTCAGCATCTGTGGCCTCTCACGTATGTGTTCACTCAGAGGAATCCCTTCATTCTACCCCTGAGACACATCACAAGTATGAGGGGCCTGAGAGAGAGCCTAGAGATGGAACGGGGGAGGCTTCTGGCTGTACTGCTTCCCCGTGGGGACAGAATAGCAGGTAGTCTCTCTGGAAGGTCTTAGCTTCTGTTGACTGACACGCGCAATACAGTAGGGGCGGACCCTGGCCAGGGGGAGCTTGTGGGCAGATGCAACCTCTCCGGCGACGAATAATTGCGCTGCTGCTTTGTATGGTGAAAACCTCCCCCCGCCAAGGGGGATGGGTAGAGAACATTGACCCACACCCGCCAGGGGCTTTTCCTGGGACTAAAGATCCCAACGTGGTCTCAACGTCGTCACCCTCTCAACACACACCTTTCCTGCACACGTAATCCTGCCTTTCTCCTTCAGGGCCCTATCCTACCAGGAAAAAAAGCAAGCCGCTCAAAGAGGCCCATGCCAGGGAAATCGAGGAAACACTGCCAGTTTCCAAATTTTTGCTGTCTACACGTCCCCGCCTCCGGTGCAAGGCTGCCTATGTGGCCGGGCTCCGAAGGCAAGGCCGAAATCCTGGCAGCCTGGGCCCCAGCAGTGCAATGGTTGATGGACGTGGGGACACGGATGACCTGTTCGCCACATACAGGAGGGATCCTTGGGCCCTTCACTGGCTCGCCATTCAGCTCCACGACGTCCACTACTGGCCCTGGCCTTTGCTTTGGCTGGTGCCCCATTAAACGTGTGCTCCGGAGCGATGTTTCTCCACCCATCACTAGCATTCTGCCACCAGGGGATATGTGAGTGTGGGAGTCACCATTTGTCACTGGCAGCAGCGTCACAAGTCACTAGACTTCCAGCTACCCGCTGACCTAGGCTGCCTTCTGCCCCAGGCAAGGTCCCGAATCCTTTATCCCAGATGCTGACACCTGGGCACTGGCGGACATTGATTTTTATCAACACAGAGGTCTGAGTGAGGGTCAGAGGGCCAGGTAGGTGAAGTCAAGGCCAGGTGGGCGGGGCTGAGGCTTCTTTGCCATCACCATAGAGACAGTCCCCCCACCGCAAGAGTGGGCGGAGCTTGGGATGGGCCTGGTGACAAGACTGAGCCAATGGCAGAGATCCGGCCCGCCAGGCAGATGACACAGGGCCCTCCATTGTGACCTATGACCCCTAGTGGCCACAGGATTTGAGCACGCCCCGGGAAAGGCTACGCAGGCACAAGGGAGCCCCTGGTGCGGACTGCTTCAGGGCATTGGCAGAGCACGCCAGGTACCTCTTTCCCACTTTCCTGAGGATATCAGTAGGCAAGGCATCCCCACTCAGCATCTCTTGCCTCTCTCTGTCTCTCTCTGCTTGTCTTCGTTCTCTGAAATCTCTTCCTTCTCCCCCTTGTCACTTCACACCTTGGAGTGCCTGACAGAGGGCCTAGAGACCAAAGAGCAAAGGGGGAAGGCCTCTGGCTCTACTGCTTGCCCATGGGGAGAGAAGTTCTGGGAGTCTATCTGGAAGGTCTAGAGAGCAGTGATTGATTGGGGAGCTACATCACGGGCGGACCTGGCCAGGTGAAGCTTGACATCACCGTGGGACCTGGCCAGGTGAAGCTCGCTGACAAGTGGCAGCCTCTCCGGAGACTACTAATTCCGCTCCTAACATTCTATGCAAATAACCGGCTGAGTGCCATGGGCAGAAAACATTGACACATACCTGCCAGAGGCCTATTCTGGGTCTGGAGAGTCCACCCTGGTCTCCCCTGCAACTCATCATCTCAGCACACACTTTGCCTGCACACATGGAAACCGCCTCTCTCCACGAATGTCTTCACCTGCTAGGAAACACACGATGTCACTCAGCCAAAGGAGAGCACAGGCCAAGTCAACTGAAGCCCCCATTTTCAAGATTTTGCCCTCTGCTGCTCCACAGCCTCCGGTGGCACACTGCATGTGCGTCACTTCTCGGTAGATGAGGCCGAAATCCGGGCATCCAGGGCCCCAGCCGTCCAGAATCTACGGATGGTGGCATATGGATCACCTCTTTGCCTCGTACAGCAGGGAGGCCTGGGCCCTAGACTGGCTCCGCTAGAGCTCCACGACCTCAGCTATTTTCCCTGACCTTTGGACCGTGCCCTCGTGAGTGTGTCATCTCTACTTCCACTTCTCTTCCCACCACACTGAATCCGCCACCTGCGGATACCTGAGCGTGGACATCAACATCTATCACTGGCTGCAGTGTCACAGGTCACTAGGTGTCTAGGCTCAGGCTGACCTTGGCTGTCTTCTGCCCAGGCAAGGAACCTAATCCTTCCAAGGAAATCAGGACACGTGCTCACTGGCCGACATCCTTTCTTTCATCCACACAGCGGTCTAGATGAGGGGAAAGAGGCCAGGTAGGCCAGGTGAGGGCTGAGTGTGGGGCCTAAGGCTTCTTTCCCAATCACCATGCTGACAGCCACCGGAAGGCTGGGCGGAACTTCGGACGGGGACGTGTCACAAACACTCAGCCAATAGGAGAGGTCCAGCCTAACCGGCCAGTTCCGCAGAGCCCTCCATTTTACCCACGGACAGACAACGGCCCCTTGCGTCTTTGGCCACAAAATCCAGGGCACCCAGGGAATAACTTCACAGTAGGCAACCCCTGATGTGAACACGTTCGACACACTGGGACAGCAGGCAGGTACCTCTTTTCCACTTACGCTAGGATATCACTAGGCAAGGCGCCCTTCCTCAGCATCTGTGGCCTCTCACGTATGTGTTCACTCAGAGGAATCTCTTCATTCTACCCCTGAGACACATCACAAGTATGAGGGGCCTGAGAGAGATTAGAGATGGAACGGGGGAGGCTTCTGGCTGTACTGCTTCCCCGTGGGGACAGAATAGCAGGTAGTCTCTCTGGAAGGTCTTAGCTTCTGTTGACTGACACGCGCAATACAGTAGGGGCGGACCCTGGCCAGGGGGAGCTTGTGGGCAGATGCAACCTCTCCGGCGACGAATAATTGCGCTGCTGCTTTGTATGGTGAAAACCTCCCCCCGCCAAGGGGGATGGGTAGAGAACATTGACCCACACCCGCCAGGGGCCTTTCCTGGGACTAAAGATCCCAACGTGGTCTCAACGTCGTCACCCTCTCAACACACACCTTTCCTGCACACGTAATCCTGCCTTTCTCCGTCAGGGCCCTATCCTACCAGGAAAAAAAGCAAGCCGCTCAAAAAGGCCGATGCCAGGGAAATCGAGGAAACACTGCCAGTTTCCAAATTTTTGCTGTCTACACGTCCCCGCCTCCGGTGCAAGGCTGCCTATGTGGCCGGGCTCCGAAGGCAAGGCCGAAATCCTGGCAGCCTGGGCCCCAGCAGTGCAATGGTTGATGGACGTGGGGACACGGATGACCTGTTCGCCACATACAGGAGGGATCCTTGGGCCCTTCACTGGCTCGCCATTCAGCTCCACGACGTCCACTACTGGCCCTGGCCTTTGCTTTGGCTGGTGCCCCATTAAACGTGTGCTCCGGAGCGATGTTTCTCCACCCATCACTAGCGTTCTGCCACCAGGGGATATGTGAGTGTGGGAGTCACCATTTGTCACTGGCAGCAGCGTCACAAGTCACTAGACTTCCAGCTACCCGCTGACCTAGGCTGCCTTCTGCCCCAGGCAAGGTCCCGAATCCTTTATCCCAGATGCAGACACCTGGGCACTGGCGGACATTGATTTTTATCAACACAGAGGTCTGAGTGAGGGTCAGAGGGCCAGGTAGGTGAAGTCAAGGCCAGGTGGGCGGGGCTGAGGCTTCTTTGCCATCACCATAGAGACAGTCCCCCCACCGCAAGAGTGGGCGGAGCTTGGGATGGGCCTGGTGACAAGACTGAGCCAATGGCAGAGATCCGGCCCGCCAGGCAGATGACACAGGGCCCTCCATTGTGACCTATGACCCCTAGTGGCCACAGGATTTGAGCACGCCCCGGGAAAGGCTACGCAGGCACAAGGGAGCCCCTGGTGCGGACTGCTTCAGGGCATTGGCAGAGCACGCCAGGTACCTCTTTCCCACTTTCCTGAGGATATCAGTAGGCAAGGCATCCCCACTCAGCATCTCTTGCCTCTCTCTGTCTCTCTCTGCTTGTCTTCGTTCTCTGAAATCTCTTCCTTCTCCCCCTTGTCACTTCACACCTTGGAGTGCCTGACAGAGGGCCTAGAGACCAAAGAGCAAAGGGGGAAGGCCTCTGGCTCTACTGCTTGCCCATGGGGAGAGAAGTTCTGGGAGTCTATCTGGAAGGTCTAGAGAGTAGTGATTGATTGGGGAGCTACATCACGGGCGGACCTGGCCAGGTGAAGCTTGACATCACCGTGGGACCTGGCCAGGTGAAGCTCGCTGACAAGTGGCAGCCTCTCCGGAGACTACTAATTCCGCTCCTAACATTCTATGCAAATAACCGGCTGAGTGCCAGGGGCAGAAAACATTGACACATACCTGCCAGAGGCCTATTCTGGGTCTGAAGAGTCCACCCTGGTCTCCAGGAACTCATTATCTCAGCACACACTTTGCCTGCACGCATGGAAACCGCCTCTCTCCACGAATGTCTTCACCTGCTAGGAAACACACGATGTCACTCAGCCAAAGGAGAGCACAGGCCAAGTCAACTGAAGCCCCCATTTTCAAGATTTTGCCCTCTGCTGCTCCACAGCCTCCGGTGGCACACTGCATGTGCGTCACTTCTCGGTAGACGAGGCCGAAATCCGGGCATCCAGGGCCCCAGCCGTCCACAGTCTACGGATGGCGGCATATGGAACACCTCTTTGCCTCGTACAGCAGGGAGGCCTGGGCCCTAGACTGGCTCCGCTAGAGCTCCACGACCTCAGCTATTTTCCCTGACCTTTGGCCTGTGCCCTCGTGAGTGTGTCATCTCTACTTCCACTTCTCTTCCCACCACACTGAATCCGCCACCTGCGGATACCTGAGCGTGGACATCAACATCTATCACTGGCTGCAGTGTCACAGGTCACTAGGTGTCTAGGCTCAGGCTGACCTTGGCTGTCTTCTGCCCAGGCAAGGAACCTAATCCTTCCAAGGAAATCAGGACACGTGCTCACTGGCCGACATCCTTTCTTTCATCCACACAGCGGTCTAGATGAGGGGAAATAGGCCAGGTAGGCCAGGTGAGGGCTGAGTGTGGGGCCTAAGGCTTCTTTCCCAATCACCATGCTGACAGCCACCGGAAGGCTGGGCGGAACTTCTGACGGGGACGAGTCACAAACACTCAGCCAATAGGAGAGGTCCAGCCTAACCGGCCAGTTCCGCAGAGCCCTCCATTTTACCCATGGACAGACAACGGCCCCTTGCGTCTTTGGCCACAAAATCCAGGGCACCCAGGGAATAACTTCACAGTAGGCAACCCCTGATCTGAACACGTTCGACACACTGGGACAGCAGGCAGGTACCTCTTTTCCACTTACGCTAGGATATCACTAGGCAAGGCGCCCTTCCTCAGCATCTGTGGCCTCTCACGTATGTGTTCACTCAGAGGAATCTCTTCATTCTACCCCTGAGACACATCACAAGTATGAGGGGCCTGAGAGAGAGCCTAGAGATGGAACGGGGGAGGCTTCTGGCTGTACTGCTTCCCCGTGGGGACAGAATAGCAGGTAGTCTCTCTGGAAGGTCTTAGCTTCTGTTGACTGACACGCGCAATACAGTAGGGGCGGACCCTGGCCAGGGGGAGCTTGTGGGCAGATGCAACCTCTCCGGCGACGAATAATTGCGCTGCTGCTTTGTATGGTGAAAACCTCCCCCCGCCAAGGGGGATGGGTAGAGAACATTGACCCACACCCGCCAGGGGCCTTTCCTGGGACTAAAGATCCCAACGTGGTCTCAACGTCGTCACCCTCTCAACACACACCTTTCCTGCACACGTAATCCTGCCTTTCTCCTTCAGGGCCCTATCCTACCAGGAAAAAAAGCAAGCCGCTCAAAGAGGCCCATGCCAGGGAAATCGAGGAAACACTGCCAGTTTCCAAATTTTTGCTGTCTACACGTCCCCGCCTCCGGTGCAAGGCTGCCTATGTGGCCGGGCTCCGAAGGCAAGGCCGAAATCCTGGCAGCCTGGGCCCCAGCAGTGCAATGGTTGATGGACGTGGGGACACGGATGACCTGTTCGCCACATACAGGAGGGATCCTTGGGCCCTTCACTGGCTCGCCATTCAGCTCCACGACGTCCACTACTGGCCCTGGCCTTTGCTTTGGCTGGTGCCCCATTAAACGTGTGCTCCGGAGCGATGTTTCTCCACCCATCACTAGCATTCTGCCACCAGGGGATATGTGAGTGTGGGAGTCACCATTTGTCACTGGCAGCAGCGTCACAAGTCACTAGACTTCCAGCTACCCGCTGACCTAGGCTGCCTTCTGCCCCAGGCAAGGTCCCGAATCCTTTATCCCAGATGCTGACACCTGGGCACTGGCGGACATTGATTTTTATCAACACAGAGGTCTGAGTGAGGGTCAGAGGGCCAGGTAGGTGAAGTCAAGGCCAGGTGGGCGGGGCTGAGGCTTCTTTGCCATCACCATAGAGACAGTCCCCCCACCGCAAGAGTGGGCGGAGCTTGGGATGGGCCTGGTGACAAGACTGAGCCAATGGCAGAGATCCGGCCCGCCAGGCAGATGACACAGGGCCCTCCATTGTGACCTATGACCCCTAGTGGCCACAGGATTTGAGCACGCCCCGGGAAAGGCTACGCAGGCACAAGGGAGCCCCTGGTGCGGACTGCTTCAGGGCATTGGCAGAGCACGCCAGGTACCTCTTTCCCACTTTCCTGAGGATATCAGTAGGCAAGGCATCCCCACTCAGCATCTCTTGCCTCTCTCTGTCTCTCTCTGCTTGTCTTCGTTCTCTGAAATCTCTTCCTTCTCCCCCTTGTCACTTCACACCTTGGAGTGCCTGACAGAGGGCCTAGAGACCAAAGAGCAAAGGGGGAAGGCCTCTGGCTCTACTGCTTGCCCATGGGGAGAGAAGTTCTGGGAGTCTATCTGGAAGGTCTAGAGAGCAGTGATTGATTGGGGAGCTACATCACGGGCGGACCTGGCCAGGTGAAGCTTGACATCACCGTGGGACCTGGCCAGGTGAAGCTCGCTGACAAGTGGCAGCCTCTCCGGAGACTACTAATTCCGCTCCTAACATTCTATGCAAATAACCGGCTGAGTGCCATGGGCAGAAAACATTGACACATACCTGCCAGAGGCCTATTCTGGGTCTGGAGAGTCCACCCTGGTCTCCCCTGCAACTCATCATCTCAGCACACACTTTGCCTGCACACATGGAAACCGCCTCTCTCCACGAATGTCTTCACCTGCTAGGAAACACACGATGTCACTCAGCCAAAGGAGAGCACAGGCCAAGTCAACTGAAGCCCCCATTTTCAAGATTTTGCCCTCTGCTGCTCCACAGCCTCCGGTGGCACACTGCATGTGCGTCACTTCTCGGTAGATGAGGCCGAAATCCGGGCATCCAGGGCCCCAGCCGTCCAGAATCTACGGATGGTGGCATATGGATCACCTCTTTGCCTCGTACAGCAGGGAGGCCTGGGCCCTAGACTGGCTCCGCTAGAGCTCCACGACCTCAGCTATTTTCCCTGACCTTTGGACCGTGCCCTCGTGAGTGTGTCATCTCTACTTCCACTTCTCTTCCCACCACACTGAATCCGCCACCTGCGGATACCTGAGCGTGGACATCAACATCTATCACTGGCTGCAGTGTCACAGGTCACTAGGTGTCTAGGCTCAGGCTGACCTTGGCTGTCTTCTGCCCAGGCAAGGAACCTAATCCTTCCAAGGAAATCAGGACACGTGCTCACTGGCCGACATCCTTTCTTTCATCCACACAGCGGTCTAGATGAGGGGAAAGAGGCCAGGTAGGCCAGGTGAGGGCTGAGTGTGGGGCCTAAGGCTTCTTTCCCAATCACCATGGTGACAGCCACCGGAAGGCTGGGCGGAACTTCGGACGGGGACGTGTCACAAACACTCAGCCAATAGGAGAGGTCCAGCCTAACCGGCCAGTTCCGCAGAGCCCTCCATTTTACCCATGGACAGACAACGGCCCCTTGCGTCTTTGGCCACAAAATCCAGGGCACCCAGGGAATAACTTCACAGTAGGCAACCCCTGATGTGAACACGTTCGACACACTGGGACAGCAGGCAGGTACCTCTTTTCCACTTACGCTAGGATATCACTAGGCAAGGCGCCCTTCCTCAGCATCTGTGGCCTCTCACGTATGTGTTCACTCAGAGGAATCTCTTCATTCTACCCCTGAGACACATCACAAGTATGAGGGGCCTGAGAGAGAGCCTAGAGATGGAACGGGGGAGGCTTCTGGCTGTACTGCTTCCCCGTGGGGACAGAATAGCAGGTAGTCTCTCTGGAAGGTCTTAGCTTCTGTTGACTGACACGCGCAATACAGTAGGGGCGGACCCTGGCCAGGGGGAGCTTGTGGGCAGATGCAACCTCTCCGGCGACGAATAATTGCGCTGCTGCTTTGTATGGTGAAAACCTCCCCCCGCCAAGGGGGATGGGTAGAGAACATTGACCCACACCCGCCAGGGGCCTTTCCTGGGACTAAAGATCCCAACGTGGTCTCAACGTCGTCACCCTCTCAACACACACCTTTCCTGCACACGTAATCCTGCCTTTCTCCGTCAGGGCCCTATCCTACCAGGAAAAAAAGCAAGCCGCTCAAAAAGGCCGATGCCAGGGAAATCGAGGAAACACTGCCAGTTTCCAAATTTTTGCTGTCTACACGTCCCCGCCTCCGGTGCAAGGCTGCCTATGTGGCCGGGCTCCGAAGGCAAGGCCGAAATCCTGGCAGCCTGGGCCCCAGCAGGATGGACGTGGGGACACGGATGACCTGTTCGCCACATACAGGAGGGATCCTTGGGCCCTTCACTGGCTCGCCATTCAGCTCCACGACGTCCACTACTGGCCCTGGCCTTTGCTTTGGCTGGTGCCCCATTAAACGTGTGCTCCGGAGCGATGTTTCTCCACCCATCACTAGCATTCTGCCACCAGGGGATATGTGAGTGTGGGAGTCACCATTTGTCACTGGCAGCAGCGTCACAAGTCACTAGACTTCCAGCTACCCGCTGACCTAGGCTGCCTTCTGCCCCAGGCAAGGTCCCGAATCCTTTATCCCAGATGCTGACACCTGGGCACTGGCGGACATTGATTTTTATCAACACAGAGGTCTGAGTGAGGGTCAGAGGGCCAGGTAGGTGAAGTCAAGGCCAGGTGGGCGGGGCTGAGGCTTCTTTGCCATCACCATAGAGACAGTCCCCCCACCGCAAGAGTGGGCGGAGCTTGGGATGGGCCTGGTGACAAGACTGAGCCAATGGCAGAGATCCGGCCCGCCAGGCAGATGACACAGGGCCCTCCATTGTGACCTATGACCCCTAGTGGCCACAGGATTTGAGCACGCCCCGGGAAAGGCTACGCAGGTACAAGGGAGCCCCTGGTGCGGACTGCTTCAGGGCATTGGCAGAGCACGCCAGGTACCTCTTTCCCACTTTCCTGAGGATATCATAGGCAAGGCATCCCCACTCAGCATCTCTTGCCTCTCTCTGTCTCTCTCTGCTTGTCTTCGTTCTCTGAAATCTCTTCCTTCTCCCCATTGTCACTTCACACCTTGGAGTGCCTGACAGAGGGCCTAGAGACCAAAGAGCAAAGGGGGAAGGCCTCTGGCTCTACTGCTTGCCCATGGGGAGAGAAGTTCTGGGAGTCTATCTGGAAGGTCTAGAGAGTAGTGATTGATTGGGGAGCTACATCACGGGCGGACCTGGCCAGGTGAAGCTTGACATCACCGTGGGACCTGGCCAGGTGAAGCTCGCTGACAAGTGGCAGCCTCTCCGGAGACTACTAATTCCGCTCCTAACATTCTATGCAAATAACCGGCTGAGTGCCATGGGCAGAAAACATTGACACATACCTGCCAGAGGCCTATTCTGGGCCTGGAGAGTCCACCCTGGTCTCCCCTGCAACTCATCATCTCAGCACACACTTTGCCTGCACACATGGAAACCGCCTCTCTCCACGAATGTCTTCACCTGCTAGGAAACACACGATGTCACTCAGCCAAAGGAGAGCACAGGCCAAGTCAACTGAAGCCCCCATTTTCAAGATTTTGCCCTCTGCTGCTCCACAGCCTCCGGTGGCACACTGCATGTGCGTCACTTCTCGGTAGACAAGGACGAAATCCGGGCATCCAGGGCCCCAGCCGTCCACAGTCTACGGATGGCGGCATATGGAACACCTCTTTGCCTCGTACAGCAGGGAGGCCTGGGCCCTAGACTGGCTCCGCTAGAGCTCCACGACCTCAGCTATTTTCCCTGACCTTTGGCCTGTGCCCTCGTGAGTGTGTCATCTCTACTTCCACTTCTCTTCCCACCACACTGAATCCGCCACCTGCGGATATCTGAGCGTGGACGTCAACATCTATCACTGGCTGCAGTGTCACAGGTCACTAGGTGTCTAGGCTCAGGCTGACCTTGGCTGTCTTCTGCCCAGGCAAGGAACCTAATCCTTCCAAGGAAATCAGGACACGTGCTCACTGGCCGACATCCTTTCTTTCATCCACACAGCGGTCTAGATGAGGGGAAAGAGGCCAGGTAGGCCAGGTGAGGGCTGAGTGTGGGGCCTAAGGCTTCTTTCCCAATCACCATGCTGACAGCCACCGGAAGGCTGGGCGGAACTTCTGACGGGGACGAGTCACAAACACTCAGCCAATAGGAGAGGTCCAGCCTAACCGGCCAGTTCCGCAGAGCCCTCCATTTTACCCATGGACAGACAACGGCCCCTTGCGTCTTTGGCCACAAAATCCAGGGCACCCAGGGAATAACTTCACAGTAGGCAACCCCTGATGTGAACACGTTCGACACACTGGGACAGCAGGCAGGTACCTCTTTTCCACTTACGCTAGGATATCACTAGGCAAGGCGCCCTTCCTCAGCATCTGTGGCCTCTCACGTATGTGTTCACTCAGAGGAATCTCTTCATTCTACCCCTGAGACACATCACAAGTATGAGGGGCCTGAGAGAGAGCCTAGAGATGGAACGGGGGAGGCTTCTGGCTGTACTGCTTCCCCGTGGGGACAGAATAGCAGGTAGTCTCTCTGGAAGGTCTTAGCTTCTGTTGACTGACACGCGCAATACAGTAGGGGCGGACCCTGGCCAGGGGGAGCTTGTGGGCAGATGCAACCTCTCCGGCGACGAATAATTGCGCTGCTGCTTTGTATGGTGAAAACCTCCCCCCGCCAAGGGGGATGGGTAGAGAACATTGACCCACACCCGCCAGGGGCCTTTCCTGGGACTAAAGATCCCAACGTGGTCTCAACGTCGTCACCCTCTCAACACACACCTTTCCTGCACACGTAATCCTGCCTTTCTCCTTCAGGGCCCTATCCTACCAGGAAAAAAAGCAAGCCGCTCAAAGAGGCCCATGCCAGGGAAATCGAGGAAACACTGCCAGTTTCCAAATTTTTGCTGTCTACACGTCCCCGCCTCCGGTGCAAGGCTGCCTATGTGGCCGGGCTCCGAAGGCAAGGCCGAAATCCTGGCAGCCTGGGCCCCAGCAGTGCAATGGTTGATGGACGTGGGGACACGGATGACCTGTTCGCCACATACAGGAGGGATCCTTGGGCCCTTCACTGGCTCGCCATTCAGCTCCACGACGTCCACTACTGGCCCTGGCCTTTGCTTTGGCTGGTGCCCCATTAAACGTGTGCTCCGGAGCGATGTTTCTCCACCCATCACTAGCGTTCTGCCACCAGGGGATATGTGAGTGTGGGAGTCACCATTTGTCACTGGCAGCAGCGTCACAAGTCACTAGACTTCCAGCTACCCGCTGACCTAGGCTGCCTTCTGCCCCAGGCAAGGTCCCGAATCCTTTATCCCAGATGCTGACACCTGGGCACTGGCGGACATTGATTTTTATCAACACAGAGGTCTGAGTGAGGGTCAGAGGGCCAGGTAGGTGAAGTCAAGGCCAGGTGGGCGGGGCTGAGGCTTCTTTGCCATCACCATAGAGACAGTCCCCCCACCGCAAGAGTGGGCGGAGCTTGGGATGGGCCTGGTGACAAGACTGAGCCAATGGCAGAGATCCGGCCCGCCAGGCAGATGACACAGGGCCCTCCATTGTGACCTATGACCCCTAGTGGCCACAGGATTTGAGCACGCCCCGGGAAAGGCTACGCAGGCACAAGGGAGCCCCTGGTGCGGACTGCTTCAGGGCATTGGCAGAGCACGCCAGGTACCTCTTTCCCACTTTCCTGAGGATATCAGTAGGCAAGGCATCCCCACTCAGCATCTCTTGCCTCTCTCTGTCTCTCTCTGCTTGTCTTCGTTCTCTGAAATCTCTTCCTTCTCCCCATTGTCACTTCACACCTTGGAGTGCCTGACAGAGGGCCTAGAGACCAAAGAGCAAAGGGGGAAGGCCTCTGGCTCTACTGCTTGCCCATGGGGAGAGAAGTTCTGGGAGTCTATCTGGAAGGTCTAGAGAGCAGTGATTGATTGGGGAGCTACATCACGGGCGGACCTGGCCAGGTGAAGCTTGACATCACCGTGGGACCTGGCCAGGTGAAGCTCGCTGACAAGTGGCAGCCTCTCCGGAGACTACTAATTCCGCTCCTAACATTCTATGCAAATAACCGGCTGAGTGCCATGGGCAGAAAACATTGACACATACCTGCCAGAGGCCTATTCTGGGTCTGGAGAGTCCACCCTGGTCTCCCCTGCAACTCATCATCTCAGCACACACTTTGCCTGCACACATGGAAACCGCCTCTCTCCACGAATGTCTTCACCTGCTAGGAAACACACGATGTCACTCAGCCAAAGGAGAGCACAGGCCAAGTCAACTGAAGCCCCCATTTTCAAGATTTTGCCCTCTGCTGCTCCACAGCCTCCGGTGGCACACTGCATGTGCGTCACTTCTCGGTAGATGAGGCCGAAATCCGGGCATCCAGGGCCCCAGCCGTCCAGAATCTACGGATGGTGGCATATGGATCACCTCTTTGCCTCGTACAGCAGGGAGGCCTGGGCCCTAGACTGGCTCCGCTAGAGCTCCACGACCTCAGCTATTTTCCCTGACCTTTGGACCGTGCCCTCGTGAGTGTGTCATCTCTACTTCCACTTCTCTTCCCACCACACTGAATCCGCCACCTGCGGATACCTGAGCGTGGACATCAACATCTATCACTGGCTGCAGTGTCACAGGTCACTAGGTGTCTAGGCTCAGGCTGACCTTGGCTGTCTTCTGCCCAGGCAAGGAACCTAATCCTTCCAAGGAAATCAGGACAAGTGCTCACTGGCCGACATCCTTTCTTTCATCCACACAGCGGTCTAGATGAGGGGAAAGAGGCCAGGTAGGCCAGGTGAGGGCTGAGTGTGGGGCCTAAGGCTTCTTTCCCAATCACCATGGTGACAGCCACCGGAAGGCTGGGCGGAACTTCGGACGGGGACGAGTCACAAACACTCAGCCAATAGGAGAGGTCCAGCCTAACCGGCCAGTTCCGCAGAGCCCTCCATTTTACCCACGGACAGACAACGGCCCCTTGCGTCTTTGGCCACAAAATCCAGGGCACCCAGGGAATAACTTCACAGTAGGCAACCCCTGATGTGAACACGTTCGACACACTGGGACAGCAGGCAGGTACCTCTTTTCCACTTACGCTAGGATATCACTAGGCAAGGCGCCCTTCCTCAGCATCTGTGGCCTCTCACGTATGTGTTCACTCAGAGGAATCTCTTCATTCTACCCCTGAGACACATCACAAGTATGAGGGGCCTGAGAGAGAGCCTAGAGATGGAACGGGGGAGGCTTCTGGCTGTACTGCTTCCCCGTGGGGACAGAATAGCAGGTAGTCTCTCTGGAAGGTCTTAGCTTCTGTTGACTGACACGCGCAATACAGTAGGGGCGGACCCTGGCCAGGGGGAGCTTGTGGGCAGATGCAACCTCTCCGGCGACGAATAATTGCGCTGCTGCTTTGTATGGTGAAAACCTCCCCCCGCCAAGGGGGATGGGTAGAGAACATTGACCCACACCCGCCAGGGGCCTTTCCTGGGACTAAAGATCCCAACGTGGTCTCAACGTCGTCACCCTCTCAACACACACCTTTCCTGCACACGTAATCCTGCCTTTCTCCGTCAGGGCCCTATCCTACCAGGAAAAAAAGCAAGCCGCTCAAAAAGGCCGATGCCAGGGAAATCGAGGAAACACTGCCAGTTTCCAAATTTTTGCTGTCTACACGTCCCCGCCTCCGGTGCAAGGCTGCCTATGTGGCCGGGCTCCGAAGGCAAGGCCGAAATCCTGGCAGCCTGGGCCCCAGCAGTGCAATGGTTGATGGACGTGGGGACACGGATGACCTGTTCGCCACATACAGGAGGGATCCTTGGGCCCTTCACTGGCTCGCCATTCAGCTCCACGACGTCCACTACTGGCCCTGGCCTTTGCTTTGGCTGGTGCCCCATTAAACGTGTGCTCCGGAGCGATGTTTCTCCACCCATCACTAGCATTCTGCCACCAGGGGATATGTGAGTGTGGGAGTCACCATTTGTCACTGGCAGCAGCGTCACAAGTCACTAGACTTCCAGCTACCCGCTGACCTAGGCTGCCTTCTGCCCCAGGCAAGGTCCCGAATCCTTTATCCCAGATGCTGACACCTGGGCACTGGCGGACATTGATTTTTATCAACACAGAGGTCTGAGTGAGGGTCAGAGGGCCAGGTAGGTGAAGTCAAGGCCAGGTGGGCGGGGCTGAGGCTTCTTTGCCATCACCATAGAGACAGTCCCCCCACCGCAAGAGTGGGCGGAGCTTGGGATGGGCCTGGTGACAAGACTGAGCCAATGGCAGAGATCCGGCCCGCCAGGCAGATGACACAGGGCCCTCCATTGTGACCTATGACCCCTAGTGGCCACAGGATTTGAGCACGCCCCGGGAAAGGCTACGCAGGCACAAGGGAGCCCCTGGTGCGGACTGCTTCAGGGCATTGGAGGAGCACGCCAGGTACCTCTTTCCCACTTTCCTGAGGATATCATAGGCAAGGCATCCCCACTCAGCATCTCTTGCCTCTCTCTGTCTCTCTCTGCTTGTCTTCGTTCTCTGAAATCTCTTCCTTCTCCCCATTGTCACTTCACACCTTGGAGTGCCTGACAGAGGGCCTAGAGACCAAAGAGCAAAGGGGGAAGGCCTCTGGCTCTACTGCTTGCCCATGGGGAGAGAAGTTCTGGGAGTCTATCTGGAAGGTCTAGAGAGTAGTGATTGATTGGGGAGCTACATCACGGGCGGACCTGGCCAGGTGAAGCTTCACATCACCGTGGGACCTGGCCAGGTGAAGCTCGCTGACAAGTGGCAGCCTCTCCGGAGACTACTAATTCCGCTCCTAACATTCTATGCAAATAACCGGCTGAGTGCCATGGGCAGAAAACATTGACACATACCTGCCAGAGGCCTATTCTGGGTCTGGAGAGTCCACCCTGGTCTCCCCTGCAACTCATCATCTCAGCACACACTTTGCCTGCACACATGGAAACCGCCTCTCTCCACGAATGTCTTCACCTGCTAGGAAACACACGATGTCACTCAGCCAAAGGAGAGCACAGGCCAAGTCAACTGAAGCCCCCATTTTCAAGATTTTGCCCTCTGCTGCTCCACAGCCTCCGGTGGCACACTGCATGTGCGTCACTTCTCGGTAGACAAGGACGAAATCCGGGCATCCAGGGCCCCAGCCGTCCACAGTCTACGGATGGCGGCATATGGAACACCTCTTTGCCTCGTACAGCAGGGAGGCCTGGGCCCTAGACTGGCTCCGCTAGAGCTCCACGACCTCAGCTATTTTCCCTGACCTTTGGCCTGTGCCCTCGTGAGTGTGTCATCTCTACTTCCACTTCTCTTCCCACCACACTGAATCCGCCACCTGCGGATACCTGAGCGTGGACGTCAACATCTATCACTGGCTGCAGTGTCACAGGTCACTAGGTGTCTAGGCTCAGGCTGACCTTGGCTGTCTTCTGCCCAGGCAAGGAACCTAATCCTTCCAAGGAAATCAGGACACGTGCTCACTGGCCGACATCCTTTCTTTCATCCACACAGCGGTCTAGATGAGGGGAAAGAGGCCAGGTAGGCCAGGTGAGGGCTGAGTGTGGGGCCTAAGGCTTCTTTCCCAATCACCATGCTGACAGCCACCGGAACGCTGGGCGGAACTTCTGACGGGGACGAGTCACAAACACTCAGCCAATAGGAGAGGTCCAGCCTAACCGGCCAGTTCCGCAGAGCCCTCCATTTTACCCATGGACAGACAACGGCCCCTTGCGTCTTTGGCCACAAAATCCAGGGCACCCAGGGAATAACTTCACAGTAGGCAACCCCTGATGTGAACACGTTCGACACACTGGGACAGCAGGCAGGTACCTCTTTTCCACTTACGCTAGGATATCACTAGGCAAGGCGCCCTTCCTCAGCATCTGTGGCCTCTCACGTATGTGTTCACTCAGAGGAATCTCTTCATTCTACCCCTGAGACACATCACAAGTATGAGGGGCCTGAGAGAGAGCCTAGAGATGGAACGGGGGAGGCTTCTGGCTGTACTGCTTCCCCGTGGGGACAGAATAGCAGGTAGTCTCTCTGGAAGGTCTTAGCTTCTGTTGACTGACACGCGCAATACAGTAGGGGCGGACCCTGGCCAGGGGGAGCTTGTGGGCAGATGCAACCTCTCCGGCGACGAATAATTGCGCTGCTGCTTTGTATGGTGAAAACCTCCCCCCGCCAAGGGGGATGGGTAGAGAACATTGACCCACACCCGCCAGGGGCCTTTCCTGGGACTAAAGATCCCAACGTGGTCTCAACGTCGTCACCCTCTCAACACACACCTTTCCTGCACACGTAATCCTGCCTTTCTCCGTCAGGGCCCTATCCTACCAGGAAAAAAAGCAAGCCGCTCAAAGAGGCCCATGCCAGGGAAATCGAGGAAACACTGCCAGTTTCCAAATTTTTGCTGTCTACACGTCCCCGCCTCCGGTGCAAGGCTGCCTATGTGGCCGGGCTCCGAAGGCAAGGCCGAAATCCTGGCAGCCTGGGCCCCAGCAGTGCAATGGTTGATGGACGTGGGGACACGGATGACCTGTTCGCCACATACAGGAGGGATCCTTGGGCCCTTCACTGGCTCGCCATTCAGCTCCACGACGTCCACTACTGGCCCTGGCCTTTGCTTTGGCTGGTGCCCCATTAAACGTGTGCTCCGGAGCGATGTTTCTCCACCCATCACTAGCGTTCTGCCACCAGGGGATATGTGAGTGTGGGAGTCACCATTTGTCACTGGCAGCAGCGTCACAAGTCACTAGACTTCCAGCTACCCGCTGACCTAGGCTGCCTTCTGCCCCAGGCAAGGTCCCGAATCCTTTATCCCAGATGCTGACACCTGGGCACTGGCGGACATTGATTTTTATCAACACAGAGGTCTGAGTGAGGGTCAGAGGGCCAGGTAGGTGAAGTGAAGGCCAGGTGGGCGGGGCTGAGGCTTCTTTGCCATCACCATAGAGACAGTCCCCCCACCGCAAGAGTGGGCGGAGCTTGGGATGGGCCTGGTGACAAGACTGAGCCAATGGCAGAGATCCGGCCCGCCAGGCAGATGACACAGGGCCCTCCATTGTGACCTATGACCCCTAGTGGCCACAGGATTTGAGCACGCCCCGGGAAAGGCTACGCAGGCACAAGGGAGCCCCTGGTGCGGACTGCTTCAGGGCATTGGCAGAGCACGCCAGGTACCTCTTTCCCACTTTCCTGAGGATATCAGTAGGCAAGGCATCCCCACTCAGCATCTCTTGCCTCTCTCTGTCTCTCTCTGCTTGTCTTCGTTCTCTGAAATCTCTTCCTTCTCCCCCTTGTCACTTCACACCTTGGAGTGCCTGACAGAGGGCCTAGAGACCAAAGAGCAAAGGGGGAAGGCCTCTGGCTCTACTGCTTGCCCATGGGGAGAGAAGTTCTGGGAGTCTATCTGGAAGGTCTAGAGAGTAGTGATTGATTGGGGAGCTACATCACGGGCGGACCTGCCCAGGTGAAGCTTGACATCACCGTGGGACCTGGCCAGGTGAAGCTCGCTGACAAGTGGCAGCCTCTCCGGAGACTACTAATTCCGCTCCTAACATTCTATGCAAATAACCGGCTGAGTGCCAGGGGCAGAAAACATTGACACATACCTGCCAGAGGCCTATTCTGGGTCTGAAGAGTCCACCCTGGTCTCCAGGAACTCATTATCTCAGCACACACTTTGCCTGCACACATGGAAACCGCCTCTCTCCACGAATGTCTTCACCTGCTAGGAAACACACGATGTCACTCAGCCAAAGGAGAGCACAGGCCAAGTCAACTGAAGCCCCCATTTTCAAGATTTTGCCCTCTGCTGCTCCACAGCCTCCGGTGGCACACTGCATGTGCGTCACTTCTCGGTAGACAAGGACGAAATCCGGGCATCCAGGGCCCCAGCCGTCCACAGTCTACGGATGGCGGCATATGGAACACCTCTTTGCCTCGTACAGCAGGGAGGCCTGGGCCCTAGACTGGCTCCGCTAGAGCTCCACGACCTCAGCTATTTTCCCTGACCTTTGGCCTGTGCCCTCGTGAGTGTGTCATCTCTACTTCCACTTCTCTTCCCACCACACTGAATCCGCCACCTGCGGATACCTGAGCGTGGACATCAACATCTATCACTGGCTGCAGTGTCACAGGTCACTAGGTGTCTAGGCTCAGGCTGACCTTGGCTGTCTTCTGCCCAGGCAAGGAACCTAATCCTTCCAAGGAAATCAGGACACGTGCTCACTGGCCGACATCCTTTCTTTCATCCACACAGCGGTCTAGATGAGGGGAAAGAGGCCAGGTAGGCCAGGTGAGGGCTGAGTGTGGGGCCTAAGGCTTCTTTCCCAATCACCATGCTGACAGCCACCGGAACGCTGGGCGGAACTTCTGACGGGGACGAGTCACAAACACTCAGCCAATAGGAGAGGTCCAGCCTAACCGGCCAGTTCCGCAGAGCCCTCCATTTTACCCATGGACAGACAACGGCCCCTTGCGTCTTTGGCCACAAAATCCAGGGCACCCAGGGAATAACTTCACAGTAGGCAACCCCTGATGTGAACACGTTCGACACACTGGGACAGCAGGCAGGTACCTCTTTTCCACTTACGCTAGGATATCACTAGGCAAGGCGCCCTTCCTCAGCATCTGTGGCCTCTCACGTATGTGTTCACTCAGAGGAATCTCTTCATTCTACCCCTGAGACACATCACAAGTATGAGGGGCCTGAGAGAGAGCCTAGAGATGGAACGGGGGAGGCTTCTGGCTGTACTGCTTCCCCGTGGGGACAGAATAGCAGGTAGTCTCTCTGGAAGGTCTTAGCTTCTGTTGACTGACACGCGCAATACAGTAGGGGCGGACCCTGGCCAGGGGGAGCTTGTGGGCAGATGCAACCTCTCCGGCGACGAATAATTGCGCTGCTGCTTTGTATGGTGAAAACCTCCCCCCGCCAAGGAGGATGGGTAGAGAACATTGACCCACACCCGCCAGGGGCCTTTCCTGGGACTAAAGATCCCAACGTGGTCTCAACGTCGTCACCCTCTCAACACACACCTTTCCTGCACACGTAATCCTGCCTTTCTCCTTCAGGGCCCTATCCTACCAGGAAAAAAAGCAAGCCGCTCAAAGAGGCCCATGCCAGGGAAATCGAGGAAACACTGCCAGTTTCCAAATTTTTGCTGTCTACACGTCCCCGCCTCCGGTGCAAGGCTGCCTATGTGGCCGGGCTCCGAAGGCAAGGCCGAAATCCTGGCAGCCTGGGCCCCAGCAGTGCAATGGTTGATGGACGTGGGGACACGGATGACCTGTTCGCCACATACAGGAGGGATCCTTGGGCCCTTCACTGGCTCGCCATTCAGCTCCACGACGTCCACTACTGGCCCTGGCCTTTGCTTTGGCTGGTGCCCCATTAAACGTGTGCTCCGGAGCGATGTTTCTCCACCCATCACTAGCGTTCTGCCACCAGGGGATATGTGAGTGTGGGAGTCACCATTTGTCACTGGCAGCAGCGTCACAAGTCACTAGACTTCCAGCTACCCGCTGACCTAGGCTGCCTTCTGCCCCAGGCAAGGTCCCGAATCCTTTATCCCAGATGCTGACACCTGGGCACTGGCGGACATTGATTTTTATCAACACAGAGGTCTGAGTGAGGGTCAGAGGGCCAGGTAGGTGAAGTGAAGGCCAGGTGGGCGGGGCTGAGGCTTCTTTGCCATCACCATAGAGACAGTCCCCCCACCGCAAGAGTGGGCGGAGCTTGGGATGGGCCTGGTGACAAGACTGAGCCAATGGCAGAGATCCGGCCCGCCAGGCACATGACACAGGGCCCTCCATTGGGACCTATGACCCCTAGTGGCCACAGGATTTGAGCACGCCCCGGGAAAGGCTACGCAGGCACAAGGGAGCCCCTGGTGCGGACTGCTTCAGGGCATTGGCAGAGCACGCCAGGTACCTCTTTCCCACTTTCCTGAGGATATCAGTAGGCAAGGCATCCCCACTCAGCATCTCTTGCCTCTCTCTGTCTCTCTCTGCTTGTCTTCGTTCTCTGAAATCTCTTCCTTCTCCCCCTTGTCACTTCACACCTTGGAGTGCCTGACAGAGGGCCTAGAGACCAAAGAGCAAAGGGGGAAGGCCTCTGGCTCTACTGCTTGCCCATGGGGAGAGAAGTTCTGGGAGTCTATCTGGAAGGTCTAGAGAGCAGTGATTGATTGGGGAGCTACATCACGGGCGGACCTGGCCAGGTGAAGCTTGACATCACCGTGGGACCTGGCCAGGTGAAGCTCGCTGACAAGTGGCAGCCTCTCCGGAGACTACTAATTCCGCTCCTAACATTCTATGCAAATAACCGGCTGAGTGCCATGGGCAGAAAACATTGACACATACCTGCCAGAGGCCTATTCTGGGTCTGGAGAGTCCACCCTGGTCTCCCCTGCAACTCATCATCTCAGCACACACTTTGCCTGCACACATGGAAACCGCCTCTCTCCACGAATGTCTTCACCTGCTAGGAAACACACGATGTCACTCAGCCAAAGGAGAGCACAGGCCAAGTCAACTGAAGCCCCCATTTTCAAGATTTTGCCCTCTGCTGCTCCACAGCCTCCGGTGGCACACTGCATGTGCGTCACTTCTCGGTAGATGAGGCCGAAATCCGGGCATCCAGGGCCCCAGCCGTCCAGAATCTACGGATGGTGGCATATGGATCACCTCTTTGCCTCGTACAGCAGGGAGGCCTGGGCCCTAGACTGGCTCCGCTAGAGCTCCACGACCTCAGCTATTTTCCCTGACCTTTGGACCGTGCCCTCGTGAGTGTGTCATCTCTACTTCCACTTCTCTTCCCACCACACTGAATCCGCCACCTGCGGATACCTGAGCGTGGACATCAACATCTATCACTGGCTGCAGTGTCACAGGTCACTAGGTGTCTAGGCTCAGGCTGACCTTGGCTGTCTTCTGCCCAGGCAAGGAACCTAATCCTTCCAAGGAAATCAGGACACGTGCTCACTGGCCGACATCCTTTCTTTCATCCACACAGCGGTCTAGATGAGGGGAAAGAGGCCAGGTAGGCCAGGTGAGGGCTGAGTGTGGGGCCTAAGGCTTCTTTCCCAATCACCATGGTGACAGCCACCGGAAGGCTGGGCGGAACTTCGGACGGGGACGTGTCACAAACACTCAGCCAATAGGAGAGGTCCAGCCTAACCGGCCAGTTCCGCAGAGCCCTCCATTTTACCCACGGACAGACAACGGCCCCTTGCGTCTTTGGCCACAAAATCCAGGGCACCCAGGGAATAACTTCACAGTAGGCAACCCCTGATGTGAACACGTTCGACACACTGGGACAGCAGGCAGGTACCTCTTTTCCACTTACGCTAGGATATCACTAGGCAAGGCGCCCTTCCTCAGCATCTGTGGCCTCTCACGTATGTGTTCACTCAGAGGAATCTCTTCATTCTACCCCTGAGACACATCACAAGTATGAGGGGCCTGAGAGAGAGCCTAGAGATGGAACGGGGGAGGCTTCTGGCTGTACTGCTTCCCCGTGGGGACAGAATAGCAGGTAGTCTCTCTGGAAGGTCTTAGCTTCTGTTGACTGACACGCGCAATACAGTAGGGGCGGACCCTGGCCAGGGGGAGCTTGTGGGCAGATGCAACCTCTCCGGCGACGAATAATTGCGCTGCTGCTTTGTATGGTGAAAACCTCCCCCCGCCAAGGGGGATGGGTAGAGAACATTGACCCACACCCGCCAGGGGCCTTTCCTGGGACTAAAGATCCCAACGTGGTCTCAACGTAGTCACCCTCTCAACACACACCTTTCCTGCACACGTAATCCTGCCTTTCTCCGTCAGGGCCCTATCCTACCAGGAAAAAAAGCAAGCCGCTCAAAAAGGCCGATGCCAGGGAAATCGAGGAAACACTGCCAGTTTCCAAATTTTTGCTGTCTACACGTCCCCGCCTCCGGTGCAAGGCTGCCTATGTGGCCGGGCTCCGAAGGCAAGGCCGAAATCCTGGCAGCCTGGGCCCCAGCAGTGCAATGGTTGATGGACGTGGGGACACGGATGACCTGTTCGCCACATACAGGAGGGATCCTTGGGCCCTTCACTGGCTCGCCATTCAGCTCCACGACGTCCACTACTGGCCCTGGCCTTTGCTTTGGCTGGTGCCCCATTAAACGTGTGCTCCGGAGCGATGTTTCTCCACCCATCACTAGCATTCTGCCACCAGGGGATATGTGAGTGTGGGAGTCACCATTTGTCACTGGCAGCAGTGTCACAAGTCACTAGACTTCCAGCTACCCGCTGACCTAGGCTGCCTTCTGCCCCAGGCAAGGTCCCGAATCCTTTATCCCAGATGCTGACACCTGGGCACTGGCGGACATTGATTTTTATCAACACAGAGGTCTGAGTGAGGGTCAGAGGGCCAGGTAGGTGAAGTGAAGGCCAGGTGGGCGGGGCTGAGGCTTCTTTGCCATCACCATAGAGACAGTCCCCCCACCGCAAGAGTGGGCGGAGCTTGGGATGGGCCTGGTGACAAGACTGAGCCAATGGCAGAGATCCGGCCCGCCAGGCAGATGACACAGGGCCCTCCATTGTGACCTATGACCCCTAGTGGCCACAGGATTTGAGCACGCCCCGGGAAAGGCTACGCAGGCACAAGGGAGCCCCTGGTGCGGACTGCTTCAGGGCATTGGCAGAGCACGCCAGGTACCTCTTTCCCACTTTCCTGAGGATATCAGTAGGCAAGGCATCCCCACTCAGCATCTCTTGCCTCTCTCTGTCTCTCTCTGCTTGTCTTCGTTCTCTGAAATCTCTTCCTTCTCCTCCTTGTCACTTCACACCTTGGAGTGCCTGACAGAGGGCCTAGAGACCAAAGAGCAAAGGGGGAAGGCCTCTGGCTCTACTGCTTGCCCATGGGGAGAGAAGTTCTGGGAGTCTATCTGGAAGGTCTAGAGAGTAGTGATTGATTGGGGAGCTACATCACGGGCGGACCTGGCCAGGTGAAGCTTGACATCACCGTGGGACCTGGCCAGGTGAAGCTCGCTGACAAGTGGCAGCCTCTCCGGAGACTACTAATTCTGCTCCTAACATTCTATGCAAATAACCGGCTGAGTGCCATGGGCAGAAAACATTGACACATACCTGCCAGAGGCCTATTCTGGGTCTGGAGAGTCCACCCTGGTCTCCCCTGCAACTCATCATCTCAGCACACACTTTGCCTGCACGCATGGAAACCGCCTCTCTCCACGAATGTCTTCACCTGCTAGGAAACACACGATGTCACTCAGCCAAAGGAGAGCACAGGCCAAGTCAACTGAAGCCCCCATTTTCAAGATTTTGCCCTCTGCTGCTCCACAGCCTCCGGTGGCACACTGCATGTGCGTCACTTCTCGGTAGACGAGGCCGAAATCCGGGCATCCAGGGCCCCAGCCGTCCAGAATCTACGGATGGCGGCATATGGATCACCTCTTTGCCTCGTACAGCAGGGAGGCCTGGGCCCTAGACTGGCTCCGCTAGAGCTCCACGACCTCAGCTATTTTCCCTGACCTTTGGCCTGTGCCCTCGTGAGTGTGTCATCTCTACTTCCACTTCTCTTCCCACCACACTGAATCCGCCACCTGCGGATACCTGAGCGTGGACATCAACATCTATCACTGGCTGCAGTGTCACAGGTCACTAGGTGTCTAGGCTCAGGCTGACCTTGGCTGTCTTCTGCCCAGGCAAGGAACCTAATCCTTCCAAGGAAATCAGGACACGTGCTCACTGGCCGACATCCTTTCTTTCATCCACACAGCGGTCTAGATGAGGGGAAAGAGGCCAGGTAGGCCAGGTGAGGGCTGAGTGTGGGGCCTAAGGCTTCTTTCCCAATCACCATGGTGACAGCCACCGGAAGGCTGGGCGGAACTTCGGACGGGGACGAGTCACAAACACTCAGCCAATAGGAGAGGTCCAGCCTAACCGGCCAGTTCCGCAGAGCCCTCCATTTTACCCATGGACAGACAACGGCCCCTTGCGTCTTTGGCCACAAAATCCAGGGCACCCAGGGAATAACTTCACAGTAGGCAACCCCTGATGTGAACACGTTCGACACACTGGGACAGCAGGCAGGTACCTCTTTTCCACTTACGCTAGGATATCACTAGGCAAGGCGCCCTTCCTCAGCATCTGTGGCCTCTCACGTATGTGTTCACTCAGAGGAATCTCTTCATTCTACCCCGGAGACACATCACAAGTATGAGGGGCCTGAGAGAGAGCCTAGAGATGGAACGGGGGAGGCTTCTGGCTGTACTGCTTCCCCGTGGGGACAGAATAGCAGGTAGTCTCTCTGGAAGGTCTTAGCTTCTGTTGACTGACACGCGCAATACAGTAGGGGCGGACCCTGGCCAGGGGGAGCTTGTGGGCAGATGCAACCTCTCCGGCGACGAATAATTGCGCTGCTGCTTTGTATGGTGAAAACCTCCCCCCGCCAAGGGGGATGGGTAGAGAACATTGACCCACACCCGCCAGGGGCCTTTCCTGGGACTAAAGATCCCAACGTGGTCTCAACGTCGTCACCCTCTCAACACACACCTTTCCTGCACACGTAATCCTGCCTTTCTCCGTCAGGGCCCTATCCTACCAGGAAAAAAAGCAAGCCGCTCAAAGAGGCCCATGCCAGGGAAATCGAGGAAACACTGCCAGTTTCCAAATTTTTGCTGTCTACACGTCCCCGCCTCCGGTGCAAGGCTGCCTATGTGGCCGGGCTCCGAAGGCAAGGCCGAAATCCTGGCAGCCTGGGCCCCAGCAGTGCAATGGTTGATGGACGTGGGGACACGGATGACCTGTTCGCCACATACAGGAGGGATCCTTGGGCCCTTCACTGGCTCGCCATTCAGCTCCACGACGTCCACTACTGGCCCTGGCCTTTGCTTTGGCTGGTGCCCCATTAAACGTGTGCTCCGGAGCGATGTTTCTCCACCCATCACTAGCGTTCTGCCACCAGGGGATATGTGAGTGTGGGAGTCACCATTTGTCACTGGCAGCAGCGTCACAAGTCACTAGACTTCCAGCTACCCGCTGACCTAGGCTGCCTTCTGCCCCAGGCAAGGTCCCGAATCCTTTATCCCAGATGCTGACACCTGGGCACTGGCGGACATTGATTTTTATCAACACAGAGGTCTGAGTGAGGGTCAGAGGGCCAGGTAGGTGAAGTGAAGGCCAGGTGGGCGGGGCTGAGGCTTCTTTGCCATCACCATAGAGACAGTCCCCCCACCGCAAGAGTGGGCGGAGCTTGGGATGGGCCTGGTGACAAGACTGAGCCAATGGCAGAGATCCGGCCCGCCAGGCAGATGACACAGGGCCCTCCATTGTGACCTATGACCCCTAGTGGCCACAGGATTTGAGCACGCCCCGGGAAAGGCTACGCAGGCACAAGGGAGCCCCTGGTGCGGACTGCTTCAGGGCATTGGCAGAGCACGCCAGGTACCTCTTTCCCACTTTCCTGAGGATATCAGTAGGCAAGGCATCCCCACTCAGCATCTCTTGCCTCTCTCTGTCTCTCTCTGCTTGTCTTCGTTCTCTGAAATCTCTTCCTTCTCCCCCTTGTCACTTCACACCTTGGAGTGCCTGACAGAGGGCCTAGAGACCAAAGAGCAAAGGGGGAAGGCCTCTGGCTCTACTGCTTGCCCATGGGGAGAGAAGTTCTGGGAGTCTATCTGGAAGGTCTAGAGAGTAGTGATTGATTGGGGAGCTACATCACGGGCGGACCTGGCCAGGTGAAGCTTGACATCACCGTGGGACCTGGCCAGGTGAAGCTCGCTGACAAGTGGCAGCCTCTCCGGAGACTACTAATTCCGCTCCTAACATTCTATGCAAATAACCGGCTGAGTGCCAGGGGCAGAAAACATTGACACATACCTGCCAGAGGCCTATTCTGGGTCTGAAGAGTCCACCCTGGTCTCCAGGAACTCATTATCTCAGCACACACTTTGCCTGCACGCATGGAAACCGCCTCTCTCCACGAATGTCTTCACCTGCTAGGAAACACACGATGTCACTCAGCCAAAGGAGAGCACAGGCCAAGTCAACTGAAGCCCCCATTTTCAAGATTTTGCCCTCTGCTGCTCCACAGCCTCCGGTGGCACACTGCATGTGCGTCACTTCTCGGTAGACAAGGACGAAATCCGGGCATCCAGGGCCCCAGCCGTCCACAGTCTACGGATGGCGGCATATGGAACACCTCTTTGCCTCGTACAGCAGGGAGGCCTGGGCCCTAGACTGGCTCCGCTAGAGCTCCACGACCTCAGCTATTTTCCCTGACCTTTGGCCTGTGCCCTCGTGAGTGTGTCATCTCTACTTCCACTTCTCTTCCCACCACACTGAATCCGCCACCTGCGGATACCTGAGCGTGGACATCAACATCTATCACTGGCTGCAGTGTCACAGGTCACTAGGTGTCTAGGCTCAGGCTGACCTTGGCTGTCTTCTGCCCAGGCAAGGAACCTAATCCTTCCAAGGAAATCAGGACATGTGCTCACTGGCCGACATCCTTTCTTTCATCCACACAGCGGTCTAGATGAGGGGAAAGAGGCCAGGTAGGCCAGGTGAGGGCTGAGTGTGGGGCCTAAGGCTTCTTTCCCAATCACCATGCTGACAGCCACCGGAACGCTGGGCGGAACTTCTGACGGGGACGAGTCACAAACACTCAGCCAATAGGAGAGGTCCAGCCTAACCGGCCAGTTCCGCAGAGCCCTCCATTTTACCCATGGACAGACAACGGCCCCTTGCGTCTTTGGCCACAAAATCCAGGGCACCCAGGGAATAACTTCACAGTAGGCAACCCCTGATGTGAACACGTTCGACACACTGGGACAGCAGGCAGGTACCTCTTTTCCACTTACGCTAGGATATCACTAGGCAAGGCGCCCTTCCTCAGCATCTGTGGCCTCTCACGTATGTGTTCACTCAGAGGAATCTCTTCATTCTACCCCTGAGACACATCACAAGTATGAGGGGCCTGAGAGAGAGCCTAGAGATGGAACGGGGGAGGCTTCTGGCTGTACTGCTTCCCCGTGGGGACAGAATAGCAGGTAGTCTCTCTGGAAGGTCTTAGCTTCTGTTGACTGACACGCGCAATACAGTAGGGGCGGACCCTGGCCAGGGGGAGCTTGTGGGCAGATGCAACCTCTCCGGCGACGAATAATTGCGCTGCTGCTTTGTATGGTGAAAACCTCCCCCCGCCAAGGGGGATGGGTAGAGAACATTGACCCACACCCGCCAGGGGCCTTTCCTGGGACTAAAGATCCCAACGTGGTCTCAACGTCGTCACCCTCTCAACACACACCTTTCCTGCACACGTAATCCTGCCTTTCTCCTTCAGGGCCCTATCCTACCAGGAAAAAAAGCAAGCCGCTCAAAGAGGCCCATGCCAGGGAAATCGAGGAAACACTGCCAGTTTCCAAATTTTTGCTGTCTACACGTCCCCGCCTCCGGTGCAAGGCTGCCTATGTGGCCGGGCTCCGAAGGCAAGGCCGAAATCCTGGCAGCCTGGGCCCCAGCAGTGCAATGGTTGATGGACGTGGGGACACGGATGACCTGTTCGCCACATACAGGAGGGATCCTTGGGCCCTTCACTGGCTCGCCATTCAGCTCCACGACGTCCACTACTGGCCCTGGCCTTTGCTTTGGCTGGTGCCCCATTAAACGTGTGCTCCGGAGCGATGTTTCTCCACCCATCACTAGCATTCTGCCACCAGGGGATATGTGAGTGTGGGAGTCACCATTTGTCACTGGCAGCAGCGTCACAAGTCACTAGACTTCCAGCTACCCGCTGACCTAGGCTGCCTTCTGCCCCAGGCAAGGTCCCGAATCCTTTATCCCAGATGCTGACACCTGGGCACTGGCGGACATTGATTTTTATCAACACAGAGGTCTCAGTGAGGGTCAGAGGGCCAGGTAGGTGAAGTGAAGGCCAGGTGGGCGGGGCTGAGGCTTCTTTGCCATCACCATAGAGACAGTCCCCCCACCGCAAGAGTGGGCGGAGCTTGGGATGGGCCTGGTGACAAGACTGAGCCAATGGCAGAGATCCGGCCCGCCAGGCAGATGACACAGGGCCCTCCATTGTGACCTATGACCCCTAGTGGCCACAGGATTTGAGCACGCCCCGGGAAAGGCTACGCAGGCACAAGGGAGCCCCTGGTGCGGACTGCTTCAGGGCATTGGCAGAGCACGCCAGGTACCTCTTTCCCACTTTCCTGAGGATATCAGTAGGCAAGGCATCCCCACTCAGCATCTCTTGCCTCTCTCTGTCTCTCTCTGCTTGTCTTCGTTCTCTGAAATCTCTTCCTTCTCCCCCTTGTCACTTCACACCTTGGAGTGCCTGACAGAGGGCCTAGAGACCAAAGAGCAAAGGGGGAAGGCCTCTGGCTCTACTGCTTGCCCATGGGGAGAGAAGTTCTGGGAGTCTATCTGGAAGGTCTAGAGAGCAGTGATTGATTGGGGAGCTACATCACGGGCGGACCTGGCCAGGTGAAGCTTGACATCACCGTGGGACCTGGCCAGGTGAAGCTCGCTGACAAGTGGCAGCCTCTCCGGAGACTACTAATTCCGCTCCTAACATTCTATGCAAATAACCGGCTGAGTGCCATGGGCAGAAAACATTGACACATACCTGCCAGAGGCCTATTCTGGGTCTGGAGAGTCCACCCTGGTCTCCCCTGCAACTCATCATCTCAGCACACACTTTGCCTGCACACATGGAAACCGCCTCTCTCCACGAATGTCTTCACCTGCTAGGAATCACACGATGTCACTCAGCCAAAGGAGAGCACAGGCCAAGTCAACTGAAGCCCCCATTTTCAAGATTTTGCCCTCTGCTGCTCCACAGCCTCCGGTGGCACACTGCATGTGCGTCACTTCTCGGTAGATGAGGCCGAAATCCGGGCATCCAGGGCCCCAGCCGTCCAGAATCTACGGATGGTGGCATATGGATCACCTCTTTGCCTCGTACAGCAGGGAGGCCTGGGCCCTAGACTGGCTCCGCTAGAGCTCCACGACCTCAGCTATTTTCCCTGACCTTTGGACCGTGCCCTCGTGAGTGTGTCATCTCTACTTCCACTTCTCTTCCCACCACACTGAATCCGCCACCTGCGGATACCTGAGCGTGGACATCAACATCTATCACTGGCTGCAGTGTCACAGGTCACTAGGTGTCTAGGCTCAGGCTGACCTTGGCTGTCTTCTGCCCAGGCAAGGAACCTAATCCTTCCAAGGAAATCAGGACACGTGCTCACTGGCCGACATCCTTTCTTTCATCCACACAGCGGTCTAGATGAGGGGAAAGAGGCCAGGTAGGCCAGGTGAGGGCTGAGTGTGGGGCCTAAGGCTTCTTTCCCAATCACCATGGTGACAGCCACCGGAAGGCTGGGCGGAACTTCGGACGGGGACGTGTCACAAACACTCAGCCAATAGGAGAGGTCCAGCCTAACCGGCCAGTTCCGCAGAGCCCTCCATTTTACCCACGGACAGACAACGGCCCCTTGCGTCTTTGGCCACAAAATCCAGGGCACCCAGGGAATAACTTCACAGTAGGCAACCCCTGATGTGAACACGTTCGACACACTGGGACAGCAGGCAGGTACCTCTTTTCCACTTACGCTAGGATATCACTAGGCAAGGCGCCCTTCCTCAGCATCTGTGGCCTCTCACGTATGTGTTCACTCAGAGGAATCTCTTCATTCTACCCCGGAGACACATCACAAGTATGAGGGGCCTGAGAGAGAGCCTAGAGATGGAACGGGGGAGGCTTCTGGCTGTACTGCTTCCCCGTGGGGACAGAATAGCAGGTAGTCTCTCTGGAAGGTCTTAGCTTCTGTTGACTGACACGCGCAATACAGTAGGGGCGGACCCTGGCCAGGGGGAGCTTGTGGGCAGATGCAACCTCTCCGGCGACGAATAATTGCGCTGCTGCTTTGTATGGTGAAAACCTCCCCCCGCCAAGGGGGATGGGTAGAGAACATTGACCCACACCCGCCAGGGGCCTTTCCTGGGACTAAAGATCCCAACGTGGTCTCAACGTAGTCACCCTCTCAACACACACCTTTCCTGCACACGTAATCCTGCCTTTCTCCGTCAGGGCCCTATCCTACCAGGAAAAAAAGCAAGCCGCTCAAAAAGGCCGATGCCAGGGAAATCGAGGAAACACTGCCAGTTTCCAAATTTTTGCTGTCTACACGTCCCCGCCTCCGGTGCAAGGCTGCCTATGTGGCCGGGCTCCGAAGGCAAGGCCGAAATCCTGGCAGCCTGGGCCCCAGCAGTGCAATGGTTGATGGACGTGGGGACACGGATGACCTGTTCGCCACATACAGGAGGGATCCTTGGGCCCTTCACTGGCTCGCCATTCAGCTCCACGACGTCCACTACTGGCCCTGGCCTTTGCTTTGGCTGGTGCCCCATTAAACGTGTGCTCCGGAGCGATGTTTCTCCACCCATCACTAGCATTCTGCCACCAGGGGATATGTGAGTGTGGGAGTCACTATTTGTCACTGGCAGCAGCGTCACAAGTCACTAGACTTCCAGCTACCCGCTGACCTAGGCTGCCTTCTGCCCCAGGCAAGGTCCCGAATCCTTTATCCCAGATGCTGACACCTGGGCACTGGCGGACATTGATTTTTATCAACACAGAGGTCTGAGTGAGGGTCAGAGGGCCAGGTAGGTGAAGTGAAGGCCAGGTGGGCGGGGCTGAGGCTTCTTTGCCATCACCATAGAGACAGTCCCCCCACCGCAAGAGTGGGCGGAGCTTGGGATGGGCCTGGTGACAAGACTGAGCCAATGGCAGAGATCCGGCCCGCCAGGCAGATGACACAGGGCCCTCCATTGTGACCTATGACCCCTAGTGGCCACAGGATTTGAGCACGCCCCGGGAAAGGCTACGCAGGCACAAGGGAGCCCCTGGTGCGGACTGCTTCAGGGCATTGGCAGAGCACGCCAGGTACCTCTTTCCCACTTTCCTGAGGATATCAGTAGGCAAGGCATCCCCACTCAGCATCTCTTGCCTCTCTCTCTCTCTCTCTGCTTGTCTTCGTTCTCTGAAATCTCTTCCTTCTCCTCCTTGTCACTTCACACCTTGGAGTGCCTGACAGAGGGCCTAGAGACCAAAGAGCAAAGGGGGAAGGCCTCTGGCTCTACTGCTTGCCCATGGGGAGAGAAGTTCTGGGAGTCTATCTGGAAGGTCTAGAGAGTAGTGATTGATTGGGGAGCTACATCACGGGCGGACCTGGCCAGGTGAAGCTTGACATCACCGTGGGACCTGGCCAGGTGAAGCTCGCTGACAAGTGGCAGCCTCTCCGGAGACTACTAATTCTGCTCCTAACATTCTATGCAAATAACCGGCTGAGTGCCATGGGCAGAAAACATTGACACATACCTGCCAGAGGCCTATTCTGGGTCTGGAGAGTCCACCCTGGTCTCCCCTGCAACTCATCATCTCAGCACACACTTTGCCTGCACGCATGGAAACCGCCTCTCTCCACGAATGTCTTCACCTGCTAGGAAACACACGATGTCACTCAGCCAAAGGAGAGCACAGGCCAAGTCAACTGAAGCCCCCATTTTCAAGATTTTGCCCTCTGCTGCTCCACAGCCTCCGGTGGCACACTGCATGTGCGTCACTTCTCGGTAGACGAGGCCGAAATCCGGGCATCCAGGGCCCCAGCCGTCCAGAATCTACGGATGGCGGCATATGGATCACCTCTTTGCCTCGTACAGCAGGGAGGCCTGGGCCCTAGACTGGCTCCGCTAGAGCTCCACGACCTCAGCTATTTTCCCTGACCTTTGGCCTGTGCCCTCGTGAGTGTGTCATCTCTACTTCCACTTCTCTTCCCACCACACTGAATCCGCCACCTGCGGATACCTGAGCGTGGACATCAACATCTATCACTGGCTGCAGTGTCACAGGTCACTAGGTGTCTAGGCTCAGGCTGACCTTGGCTGTCTTCTGCCCAGGCAAGGAACCTAATCCTTCCAAGGAAATCAGGACACGTGCTCACTGGCCGACATCCTTTCTTTCATCCACACAGCGGTCTAGATGAGGGGAAAGAGGCCAGGTAGGCCAGGTGAGGGCTGAGTGTGGGGCCTAAGGCTTCTTTCCCAATCACCATGGTGACAGCCACCGGAAGGCTGGGCGGAACTTCGGACGGGGACGAGTCACAAACACTCAGCCAATAGGAGAGGTCCAGCCTAACCGGCCAGTTCCGCAGAGCCCTCCATTTTACCCATGGACAGACAACGGCCCCTTGCGTCTTTGGCCACAAAATCCAGGGCACCCAGGGAATAACTTCACAGTAGGCAACCCCTGATGTGAACACGTTCGACACACTGGGACAGCAGGCAGGTACCTCTTTTCCACTTACGCTAGGATATCACTAGGCAAGGCGCCCTTCCTCAGCATCTGTGGCCTCTCACGTATGTGTTCACTCAGAGGAATCTCTTCATTCTACCCCGGAGACACATCACAAGTATGAGGGGCCTGAGAGAGAGCCTAGAGATGGAACGGGGGAGGCTTCTGGCTGTACTGCTTCCCCGTGGGGACAGAATAGCAGGTAGTCTCTCTGGAAGGTCTTAGCTTCTGTTGACTGACACGCGCAATACAGTAGGGGCGGACCCTGGCCAGGGGGAGCTTGTGGGCAGATGCAACCTCTCCGGCGACGAATAATTGCGCTGCTGCTTTGTATGGTGAAAACCTCCCCCCGCCAAGGGGGATGGGTAGAGAACATTGACCCACACCCGCCAGGGGCCTTTCCTGGGACTAAAGATCCCAACGTGGTCTCAACGTCGTCACCCTCTCAACACACACCTTTCCTGCACACGTAATCCTGCCTTTCTCCGTCAGGGCCCTATCCTACCAGGAAAAAAAGGAAGCCGCTCAAAAAGGCCGATGCCAGGGAAATCGAGGAAACACTGCCAGTTTCCAAATTTTTGCTGTCTACACGTCCCCGCCTCCGGTGCAAGGCTGCCTATGTGGTCGGGCTCCGAAGGCAAGGCCGAAATCCTGGCAGCCTGGGCCCCAGCAGTGCAATGGTTGATGGACGTGGGGACACGGATGACCTGTTCGCCACACACAGGAGGGATCCTTGGGCCCTTCACTGGCTCGCCATTCAGCTCCACGACGTCCACTACTGGCCCTGGCCTTTGCTTTGGCTGGTGCCCCATTAAACGTGTGCTCCGGAGCGATGTTTCTCCACCCATCACTAGCATTCTGCCACCAGGGGATATGTGAGTGTGGGAGTCACCATTTGTCACTGGCAGCAGTGTCACAAGTCACTAGACTTCCAGCTACCCGCTGACCTAGGCTGCCTTCTGCCCCAGGCAAGGTCCCGAATCCTTTATCCCAGATGCTGACACCTGGGCACTGGCGGACATTGATTTTTATCAACACAGAGGTCTGAGTGAGGGTCAGAGGGCCAGGTAGGTGAAGTCAAGGCCAGGTGGGCGGGGCTGAGGCTTCTTTGCCATCACCATAGAGACAGTCCCCCCACCGCAAGAGTGGGCGGAGCTTGGGATGGGCCTGGTGACAAGACTGAGCCAATGGCAGAGATCCGGCCCGCCAGGCAGATGACACAGGGCCCTCCATTGTGACCTATGACCCCTAGTGGCCACAGGATTTGAGCACGCCCCGGGAAAGGCTACGCAGGCACAAGGGAGCCCCTGGTGCGGACTGCTTCATGGCATTGGCAGAGCACGCCAGGTACCTCTTTCCCACTTTCCTGAGGATATCAGTAGGCAAGGCATCCCCACTCAGCATCTCTTGCCTCTCTCTCTCTCTCTCTGCTTGTCTTCGTTCTCTGAAATCTCTTCCTTCTCCCCCTTGTCACTTCACACCTTGGAGTGCCTGACAGAGGGCCTAGAGACCAAAGAGCAAAGGGGGAAGGCCTCTGGCTCTACTGCTTGCCCATGGGGAGAGAAGTTCTGGGAGTCTATCTGGAAGGTCTAGAGAGTAGTGATTGATTGGGGAGCTACATCACGGGCGGACCTGGCCAGGTGAAGCTTGACATCACCGTGGGACCTGGCCAGGTGAAGCTCGCTGACAAGTGGCAGCCTCTCCGGAGACTACTAATTCCGCTCCTAACATTCTATGCAAATAACCGGCTGAGTGCCATGGGCAGAAAACATTGACACATACCTGCCAGAGGCCTATTCTGGGTCTGGAGAGTCCACCCTGGTCTCCCCTGCAACTCATCATCTCAGCACACACTTTGCCTGCACGCATGGAAACCGCCTCTCTCCACGAATGTCTTCACCTGCTAGGAAACACACGATGTCACTCAGCCAAAGGAGAGCACAGGCCAAGTCAACTGAAGCCCCCATTTTCAAGATTTTGCCCTCTGCTGCTCCACAGCCTCCGGTGGCACACTGCATGTGCGTCACTTCTCGGTAGACGAGGCCGAAATCCGGGCATCCAGGGCCCCAGCCGTCCAGAATCTACGGATGGCGGCATATGGATCACCTCTTTGCCTCGTACAGCAGGGAGGCCTGGGCCCTAGACTGGCTCCGCTAGAGCTCCACGACCTCAGCTATTTTCGCTGACCTTTGGCCTGTGCCCTCGTGATTGTGTCATCTCTACTTCCACTTCTCTTCCCACCACACTGAATCCGCCACCTGCGGATACCTGAGCGTGGACATCAACATCTATCACTGGCTGCAGTGTCACAGGTCACTAGGTGTTTAGGCTCAGGCTGACCTTGGCTGTCTTCTGCCCAGGCAAGGAACCTAATCCTTCCAAGGAAATCAGGACACGTGCTCACTGGCCGACATCCTTACTTTCATCCACGCAGCGGTCTAGATGAGGGGAAAGAGGCCAGGTAGGCCAGGTGAGGGCTGAGTGTGGGGCCTAAGGCTTCTTTCCCAATCACCATGCTGACAGCCACCGGAACGCTGGGCGGAACTTCGGACGGGGACGAGTCACAAACACTCAGCCAATAGGAGAGGTCCAGCCTAACCGGCCAGTTCCGCAGAGCCCTCCATTTTACCCATGGACAGACAACGGCCCCTTGCGTCTTTGGCCACAAAATCCAGGGCACCCAGGGAATAACTTCACAGTAGGCAACCCCTGATGTGAACACGTTCGACACACTGGGACAGCAGGCAGGTACCTCTTTTCCACTTACGCTAGGATATCACTAGGCAAGGCGCCCTTCCTCAGCATCTGTGGCCTCTCACGTATGTGTTCACTCAGAGGAATCTCTTCATTCTACCCCTGAGACACATCACAAGTATGAGGGGCCTGAGAGAGAGCCTAGAGATGGAACGGGGGAGGCTTCTGGCTGTACTGCTTCCCCGTGGGGACAGAATAGCAGGTAGTCTCTCTGGAAGGTCTTAGCTCCTGTTGACTGACACGCGCAATACAGTAGGGGCGGACCCTGGCCAGGGGGAGCTTGTGGGCAGATGCAACCTCTCCGGCGACGAATAATTGCGCTGCTGCTTTGTATGGTGAAAACCTCCCCCCGCCAAGGGGGATGGGTAGAGAACATTGACCCACACCCGCCAGGGGCCTTTCCTGGGACTAAAGATCCCAACGTGGTCTCAACGTCGTCACCCTCTCAACACACACCTTTCCTGCACACGTAATCCTGCCTTTCTCCGTCAGGGCCCTATCCTACCAGGAAAAAAAGCAAGCCGCTCAAAGAGGCCGATGCCAGGGAAATCGAGGAAACACTGCCAGTTTCCAAATTTTTGCTGTCTACACGTCCCCGCCTCCGGTGCAAGGCTGCCTATGTGGCCGGGCTCCGAAGGCAAGGCCGAAATCCTGGCAGCCTGGGCCCCAGCAGTGCAATGGTTGATGGTCGTGGGGACACGGATGACCTGTTCGACACATACCGGAGGGATCCTTGGGCTTTTCACTGGCTAGCCATTCAGCTCCACGACGTCCACTACTGGCCCTGGCCTTTGCTTTGGCTGGTTCCCCATTAAACGTGTGCTCCGGAGCGATCTTTCTCCACCCATCACTAGCATTCTGCCACCAGGGGATATGTGAGTGTGGGAGTCACCATTTGTCACTGGCAGCAGTGTCACAAGTCACTAGACTTCCAGCTACCCGCTGACCTAGGCTGCCTTCTGCCCCAGGCAAGGTCCCGAATCCTTTATCCCAGATGCTGACACCTGGGCACTGGCGGACATTGATTTTTATCAACACAGAGGTCTGAGTGAGGGTCAGAGGGCCAGGTAGGTGAAGTGAAGGCCAGGTGGGCGGGGCTGAGGCTTCTTTGCCATCACCATAGAGACAGTCCCCCCACCGCAAGAGTGGGCGGAGCTTGGGATGGGCCTGGTGACAAGACTGAGCCAATGGCAGAGATCCGGCCCGCCAGGCAGATGACACAGGGCCCTCCATTGTGACCTATGACCCCTAGTGGCCACAGGATTTGAGCACGCCCCGGGAAAGGCTACGCAGGCACAAGGGAGCCCCTGGTGCGGACTGCTTCAGGGCATTGGCAGAGCACGCCAGGTACCTCTTTCCCACTTTCCTGAGGATATCAGTAGGCAAGGCATCCCCACTCAGCATCTCTTGCCTCTCTCTCTCTCTCTCTGCTTGTCTTCGTTCTCTGAAATCTCTTCCTTCTCCCCCTTGTCACTTCACACCTTGGAGTGCCTGACAGAGGGCCTAGAGACCAAAGAGCAAAGGGGGAAGGCCTCTGGCTCTACTGCTTGCCCATGGGGAGAGAAGTTCTGGGAGTCTATCTGGAAGGTCTAGAGAGTAGTGATTGATTGGGGAGCTACATCACGGGCGGACCTGGCCAGGTGAAGCTTGACATCACCGTGGGACCTGGCCAGGTGAAGCTCGCTGACAAGTGGCAGCCTCTCCGGAGACTACTAATTCCGCTCCTAACATTCTATGCAAATAACCGGCTGAGTGCCATGGGCAGAAAACATTGACACATACCTGCCAGAGGCCTATTCTGGGTCTGGAGAGTCCACCCTGGTCTCCCCTGCAACTCATCATCTCAGCACACACTTTGCCTGCACGCATGGAAACCGCCTCTCTCCACGAATGTCTTCACCTGCTAGGAAACACACGATGTCACTCAGCCAAAGGAGAGCACAGGCCAAGTCAACTGAAGCCCCCATTTTCAAGATTTTGCCCTCTGCTGCTCCACAGCCTCCGGTGGCACACTGCATGTGCGTCACTTCTCGGTAGACGAGGCCGAAATCCGGGCATCCAGGGCCCCAGCCGTCCAGAATCTACGGATGGCGGCATATGGATCACCTCTTTGCCTCGTACAGCAGGGAGGCCTGGGCCCTAGACTGGCTCCGCTAGAGCTCCACGACCTCAGCTATTTTCGCTGACCTTTGGCCTGTGCCCTCGTGATTGTGTCATCTCTACTTCCACTTCTCTTCCCACCACACTGAATCCGCCACCTGCGGATACCTGAGCGTGGACATCAACATCTATCACTGGCTGCAGTGTCACAGGTCACTAGGTGTCTAGGCTCAGGCTGACCTTGGCTGTCTTCTGCCCAGGCAAGGAACCTAATCCTTCCAAGGAAATCAGGACACGTGCTCACTGGCCGACATCCTTTCTTTCATCCACACAGCGGTCTAGATGAGGGGAAAGAGGCCAGGTAGGCCAGGTGAGGGCTGAGTGTGGGGCCTAAGGCTTCTTTCCCAATTACTATGGTGACAGCCACCGGAAGGCTGGGCGGAACTTCGGACGGGGACGAGTCACAAACACTCAGCCAATAGGAGAGGTCCAGCCTAACCGGCCAGTTCCGCAGAGCCCTCCATTTTACCCATGGACAGACAACGGCCCCTTGCGTCTTTGGCCACAAAATCCAGGGCACCCAGGGAATAACTTCACAGTAGGCAACCCCTGATGTGAACACGTTCGACACACTGGGACAGCAGGCAGGTACCTCTTTTCCACTTACGCTAGGATATCACTAGGCAAGGCGCCCTTCCTCAGCATCTGTGGCCTCTCACGTATGTGTTCACTCAGAGGAATCTCTTCATTCTACCCCTGAGACACATCACAAGTATGAGGGGCCTGAGAGAGAGCCTAGAGATGGAACGGGGGAGGCTTCTGGCTGTACTGCTTCCCCGTGGGGACAGAATAGCAGGTAGTCTCTCTGGAAGGTCTTAGCTTCTGTTGACTGACACGCGCAATACAGTAGGGGCGGACCCTGGCCAGGGGGAGCTTGTGGGCAGATGCAACCTCTCCGGCGACGAATAATTGCGCTGCTGCTTTGTATGGTGAAAACCTCCCCCCGCCAAGGGGGATGGGTAGAGAACATTGACCCACACCCGCCAGGGGCCTTTCCTGGGACTAAAGATCCCAACGTGGTCTCAACGTCGTCACCCTCTCAACACACACCTTTCCTGCACACGTAATCCTGCCTTTCTCCGTCAGGGCCCTATGCTACCAGGAAAAAAAGCAAGCCGCTCAAAGAGGCCGATGCCAGGGAAATCGAGGAAACACTGCCAGTTTCCAAATTTTTGCTGTCTACACGTCCCCGCCTCCGGTGCAAGGCTGCCTATGTGGCCGGGCTCCGAAGGCAAGGCCGAAATCCTGGCAGCCTGGGCCCCAGCAGTGCAATGGTTGATGGACGTGGGGACACGGATGACCTGTTCGCCACATACAGGAGGGATCCTTGGGCCCTTCACTGGCTCGCCATTCAGCTCCACGACGTCCACTACTGGCCCTGGCCTTTGCTTTGGCTGGTGCCCCATTAAACGTGTGCTCCGGAGCGATCTTTCTCCACCCATCACTAGCATTCTGCCACCAGGGGATATCTGAGTGTGGGAGTCACCATTTGTCACTGGCAGCAGTGTCACAAGTCACTAGACTTCCAGCTACCCGCTGACCTAGGCTGCCTTCTGCCCCAGGCAAGGTCCCGAATCCTTTATCCCAGATGCTGACACCTGGGCACTGGCGGACATTGATTTTTATCAACACAGAGGTCTGAGTGAGGGTCAGAGGGCCAGGTAGGTGAAGTGAAGGCCAGGTGGGCGGGGCTGAGGCTTCTTTGCCATCACCATAGAGACAGTCCCCCCACCGCAAGAGTGGGCGGAGCTTGGGATGGGCCTGGTGACAAGACTGAGCCAATGGCAGAGATCCGGCCCGCCAGGCAGATGACACAGGGCCCTCCATTGTGACCTATGACCCCTAGTGGCCACAGGATTTGAGCACGCCCCGGGAAAGGCTACGCAGGCACAAGGGAGCCCCTGGTGCGGACTGCTTCAGGGCATTGGCAGAGCACGCCAGGTACCTCTTTCCCACTTTCCTGAGGATATCAGTAGGCAAGGCATCCCCACTCAGCATCTCTTGCCTCTCTCTGTCTCTCTCTGCTTGTCTTCGTTCTCTGAAATCTCTTCCTTCTCCCCCTTGTCACTTCACACCTTGGAGTGCCTGACAGAGGGCCTAGAGACCAAAGAGCAAAGGGGGAAGGCCTCTGGCTCTACTGCTTGCCCATGGGGAGAGAAGTTCTGGGAGTCTATCTGGAAGGTCTAGAGAGTAGTGATTGATTGGGGAGCTACATCACGGGCGGACCTGGCCAGGTGAAGCTTGACATCACCGTGGGACCTGGCCAGGTGAAGCTCGCTGACAAGTGGCAGCCTCTCCGGAGACTACTAATTCCGCTCCTAACATTCTATGCAAATAACCGGCTGAGTGCCATGGGCAGAAAACATTGACACATACCTGCCAGAGGCCTATTCTGGGTCTGGAGAGTCCACCCTGGTCTCCCCTGCAACTCATCATCTCAGCACACACTTTGCCTGCACGCATGGAAACCGCCTCTCTCCACGAATGTCTTCACCTGCTAGGAAACACACGATGTCACTCAGCCAAAGGAGAGCACAGGCCAAGTCAACTGAAGCCCCCATTTTCAAGATTTTGCCCTCTGCTGCTCCACAGCCTCCGGTGGCACACTGCATGTGCGTCACTTCTCGGTAGACGAGGCCGAAATCCGGGCATCCAGGGCCCCAGCCGTCCAGAATCTACGGATGGCGGCATATGGATCACCTCTTTGCCTCGTACAGCAGGGAGGCCTGGGCCCTAGACTGGCTCCGCTAGAGCTCCACGACCTCAGCTATTTTCCCTGACCTTTGGCCTGTGCCCTCGTGAGTGTGTCATCTCTACTTCCACTTCTCTTCCCACCACACTGAATCCGCCACCTGCGGATACCTGAGCGTGGACATCAACATCTATCACTGGCTGCAGTGTCACAGGTCACTAGGTGTCTAGGCTCAGGCTGACCTTGGCTGTCTTCTGCCCAGGCAAGGAACCTAATCCTTCCAAGGAAATCAGGACACGTGCTCACTGGCCGACATCCTTACTTTCATCCACGCAGCGGTCTAGATGAGGGGAAAGAGGCCAGGTAGGCCAGGTGAGGGCTGAGTGTGGGGCCTAAGGCTTCTTTCCCAATCACCATGGTGACAGCCACCGGAAGGCTGGGCGGAACTTCGGACGGGGACGAGTCACAAACACTCAGCCAATAGGAGAGGTCCAGCCTAACCGGCCAGTTCCGCAGAGCCCTCCATTTTACCCATGGACAGACAACGGCCCCTTGCGTCTTTGGCCACAAAATCCAGGGCACCCAGGGAATAACTTCACAGTAGGCAACCCCTGATGTGAACACGTTCGACACACTGGGACAGCAGGCAGGTACCTCTTTTCCACTTACGCTAGGATATCACAAGCAAGGCGCCCTTCCTCAGCATCTGTGGCCTCTCAGGTATGTGTTCACTCAGAGGAATGTCTTCATTCTACCCCTGAGACACATCACAAGTATGAGGGGCCTGAGAGAGAGCCTAGAGATGGAACGGGGGAGGCTTCTGGCTGTACTGCTTCCCCGTGGGGACAGAATAGCAGGTAGTCTCTCTGGAAGGTCTTAGCTTCTGTTGACTGACACGCGCAATACAGTAGGGGCGGACCCTGGCCAGGGGGAGCTTGTGGGCAGATGCAACCTCTCCGGCGACGAATAATTGCGCTGCTGCTTTGTATGGTGAAAACCTCCCCCCGCCAAGGGGGATGGGTAGAGAACATTGACCCATACCCGCCAGGGGCCTTTCCTGGGACTAAAGATCCCAACGTGGTCTCAACGTAGTCACCCTCTCAACACGCACCTTTCCTGCACACGTAATCCTGCCTTTCTCCGTCAGGGCCCTATCCTACCAGGAAAAAAAGCAAGCCGCTCAAAAAGGCCGATGCCAGGGAAATCGAGGAAACACTGCCAGTTTCCAAATTTTTGCTGTCTACACGTCCCCGCCTCCGGTGCAAGGCTGCCTATGTGGCCGGGCTCCGAAGGCAAGGCCGAAATCCTGGCAGCCTGGGCCCCAGCAGTCCAATGGTTGATGGACGTGGGGACACGGATGACCTGTTCACCACACACAGGAGGGATCCTTGGGCCCTTCACTGGCTCGCCATTCAGCTCCACGACGTCCACTACTGGCCCTGGCCTTTGCTTTGGCTGGTGCCCCATTAAACGTGTGCTCCGGAGCGATGTTTCTCCACCCATCACTAGCATTCTGCCACCAGGGGATATGTGAGTGTGGGAGTCACCATTTGTCACTGGCAGCAGTGTCACAAGTCACTAGACTTCCAGCTACCCGCTGACCTAGGCTGCCTTCTGCCCCAGGCAAGGTCCCGAATCCTTTATCCCAGATGCTGACACCTGGGCACTGGCGGACATTGATTTTTATCAACACAGAGGTCTGAGTGAGGGTCAGAGGGCCAGGTAGGTGAAGTGAAGGCCAGGTGGGCGGGGCTGAGGCTTCTTTGCCATCACCATAGAGACAGTCCCCCCACCGCAAGAGTGGGCGGAGCTTGGGATGGGCCTGGTGACAAGACTGAGCCAATGGCAGAGATCCGGCCCGCCAGGCAGATGACACAGGGCCCTCCATTGTGACCTATGACCCCTAGTGGCCACAGGATTTGAGCACGCCCCGGGAAAGGCTACGCAGGCACAAGGGAGCCCCTGGTGCGGACTGCTTCAGGGCATTGGCAGAGCACGCCAGGTACCTCTTTCCCACTTTCCTGAGGATATCAGTAGGCAAGGCATCCCCACTCAGCATCTCTTGCCTCTCTCTGTCTCTCTCTGCTTGTCTTCGTTCTCTGAAATCTCTTCCTTCTCCCCCTTGTCACTTCACACCTTGGAGTGCCTGACAGAGGGCCTAGAGACCAAAGAGCAAAGGGGGAAGGCCTCTGGCTCTACTGCTTGCCCATGGGGAGAGAAGTTCTGGGAGTCTATCTGGAAGGTCTAGAGAGTAGTGATTGATTGGGGAGCTACATCACGGGCGGACCTGGCCAGGTGAAGCTTGACATCACCGTGGGACCTGGCCAGGTGAAGCTCGCTGACAAGTGGCAGCCTCTCCGGAGACTACTAATTCCGCTCCTAACATTCTATGCAAATAACCGGCTGAGTGCCATGGGCAGAAAACATTGACACATACCTGCCAGAGGCCTATTCTGGGTCTGGAGAGTCCACCCTGGTCTCCCCTGCAACTCATCATCTCAGCACACACTTTGCCTGCACGCATGGAAACCGCCTCTCTCCACGAATGTCTTCACCTGCTAGGAAACACACGATGTCACTCAGCCAAAGGAGAGCACAGGCCAAGTCAACTGAAGCCCCCATTTTCAAGATTTTGCCCTCTGCTGCTCCACAGCCTCCGGTGGCACACTGCATGTGCGTCACTTCTCGGTAGACGAGGCCGAAATCCGGGCATCCAGGGCCCCAGCCGTCCAGAATCTACGGATGGCGGCATATGGATCACCTCTTTGCCTCGTACAGCAGGGAGGCCTGGGCCCTAGACTGGCTCCGCTAGAGCTCCACGACCTCAGCTATTTTCGCTGACCTTTGGCCTGTGCCCTCGTGATTGTGTCATCTCTACTTCCACTTCTCTTCCCACCACACTGAATCCGCCACCTGCGGATACCTGAGCGTGGACATCAACATCTATCACTGGCTGCAGTGTCACAGGTCACTAGGTGTCTAGGCTCAGGCTGACCTTGGCTGTCTTCTGCCCAGGCAAGGAACCTAATCCTTCCAAGGAAATCAGGACACGTGCTCACTGGCCGACATCCTTTCTTTCATCCACACAGCGGTCTAGATGAGGGGAAAGAGGCCAGGTAGGCCAGGTGAGGGCTGAGTGTGGGGCCTAAGGCTTCTTTCCCAATCACCATGGTGACAGCCACCGGAAGGCTGGGCGGAACTTCGGACGGGGACGAGTCACAAACACTCAGCCAATAGGAGAGGTCCAGCCTAACCGGCCAGTTCCGCAGAGCCCTCCATTTTACCCATGGACAGACAACGGCCCCTTGCGTCTTTGGCCACAAAATCCAGGGCACCCAGGGAATAACTTCACAGTAGGCAACCCCTGATGTGAACACGTTCGACACACTGGGACAGCAGGCAGGTACCTCTTTTCCACTTACGCTAGGATATCACTAGGCAAGGCGCCCTTCCTCAGCATCTGTGGCCTCTCACGTATGTGTTCACTCAGAGGAATCTCTTCATTCTACCCCTGAGACACATCACAAGTATGAGGGGCCTGAGAGAGAGCCTAGAGATGGAACGGGGGAGGCTTCTGGCTGTACTGCTTCCCCGTGGGGACAGAATAGCAGGTAGTCTCTCTGGAAGGTCTTAGCTTCTGTTGACTGACACGCGCAATACAGTAGGGGCGGACCCTGGCCAGGGGGAGCTTGTGGGCAGATGCAACCTCTCCGGCGACGAATAATTGCGCTGCTGCTTTGTATGGTGAAAACCTCCCCCCGCCAAGGGGGATGGGTAGAGAACATTGACCCACACCCGCCAGGGGCCTTTCCTGGGACTAAAGATCCCAACGTGGTCTCAACGTCGTCACCCTCTCAACACACACCTTTCCTGCACACGTAATCCTGCCTTTCTCCGTCAGGGCCCTATGCTACCAGGAAAAAAAGCAAGCCGCTCAAAGAGGCCGATGCCAGGGAAATCGAGGAAACACTGCCAGTTTCCAAATTTTTGCTGTCTACACGTCCCCGCCTCCGGTGCAAGGCTGCCTATGTGGCCGGGCTCCGAAGGCAAGGCCGAAATCCTGGCAGCCTGGGCCCCAGCAGTGCAATGGTTGATGGACGTGGGGACACGGATGACCTGTTCGCCACATACAGGAGGGATCCTTGGGCCCTTCACTGGCTCGCCATTCAGCTCCACGACGTCCACTACTGGCCCTGGCCTTTGCTTTGGCTGGTGCCCCATTAAACGTGTGCTCCGGAGCGATGTTTCTCCACCCATCACTAGCATTCTGCCACCAGGGGATATGTGAGTGTGGGAGTCACCATTTGTCACTGGCAGCAGTGTCACAAGTCACTAGACTTCCAGCTACCCGCTGACCTAGGCTGCCTTCTGCCCCAGGCAAGGTCCCGAATCCTTTATCCCAGATGCTGACACCTGGGCACTGGCGGACATTGATTTTTATCAACACAGAGGTCTGAGTGAGGGTCAGAGGGCCAGGTAGGTGAAGTGAAGGCCAGGTGGGCGGGGCTGAGGCTTCTTTGCCATCACCATAGAGACAGTCCCCCCACCGCAAGAGTGGGCGGAGCTTGGGATGGGCCTGGTGACAAGACTGAGCCAATGGCAGAGATCCGGCCCGCCAGGCAGATGACACAGGGCCCTCCATTGTGACCTATGACCCCTAGTGGCCACAGGATTTGAGCACGCCCCGGGAAAGGCTACGCAGGCACAAGGGAGCCCCTGGTGCGGACTGCTTCAGGGCATTGGCAGAGCACGCCAGGTACCTCTTTCCCACTTTCCTGAGGATATCAGTAGGCAAGGCATCCCCACTCAGCATCTCTTGCCTCTCTCTGTCTCTCTCTGCTTGTCTTCGTTCTCTGAAATCTCTTCCTTCTCCCCCTTGTCACTTCACACCTTGGAGTGCCTGACAGAGGGCCTAGAGACCAAAGAGCAAAGGGGGAAGGCCTCTGGCTCTACTGCTTGCCCATGGGGAGAGAAGTTCTGGGAGTCTATCTGGAAGGTCTAGAGAGTAGTGATTGATTGGGGAGCTACATCACGGGCGGACCTGGCCAGGTGAAGCTTGACATCACCGTGGGACCTGGCCAGGTGAAGCTCGCTGACAAGTGGCAGCCTCTCCGGAGACTACTAATTCCGCTCCTAACATTCTATGCAAATAACCGGCTGAGTGCCATGGGCAGAAAACATTGACACATACCTGCCAGAGGCCTATTCTGGGTCTGGAGAGTCCACCCTGGTCTCCCCTGCAACTCATCATCTCAGCACACACTTTGCCTGCACGCATGGAAACCGCCTCTCTCCACGAATGTCTTCACCTGCTAGGAAACACACGATGTCACTCAGCCAAAGGAGAGCACAGGCCAAGTCAACTGAAGCCCCCATTTTCAAGATTTTGCCCTCTGCTGCTCCACAGCCTCCGGTGGCACACTGCATGTGCGTCACTTCTCGGTAGACGAGGCCGAAATCCGGGCATCCAGGGCCCCAGCCGTCCAGAATCTACGGATGGCGGCATATGGATCACCTCTTTGCCTCGTACAGCAGGGAGGCCTGGGCCCTAGACTGGCTCCGCTAGAGCTCCACGACCTCAGCTATTTTCCCTGACCTTTGGCCTGTGCCCTCGTGAGTGTGTCATCTCTACTTCCACTTCTCTTCCCACCACACTGAATCCGCCACCTGCGGATACCTGAGCGTGGACATCAACATCTATCACTGGCTGCAGTGTCACAGGTCACTAGGTGTCTAGGCTCAGGCTGACCTTGGCTGTCTTCTGCCCAGGCAAGGAACCTAATCCTTCCAAGGAAATGAGGACACGTGCTCACTGGCCGACATCCTTACTTTCATCCACGCAGCGGTCTAGATGAGGGGAAAGAGGCCAGGTAGGCCAGGGGAGGGCTGAGTGTGGGGCCTAAGGCTTCTTTCCCAATCACCATGGTGACAGCCACCGGAAGGCTGGGCGGAACTTCGGACGGGGACGAGTCACAAACACTCAGCCAATAGGAGAGGTCCAGCCTAACCGGCCAGTTCCACAGAGCCCTCCATTTTACCCATGGACAGACAACGGCCCCTTGCGTCTTTGGCCACAAAATCCAGGGCACCCAGGGAATAACTTCACAGTAGGCAACCCCTGATGTGAACACGTTCGACACACTGGGACAGCAGGCAGGTACCTCTTTTCCACTTACGCTAGGATATCACAAGCAAGGCGCCCTTCCTCAGCATCTGTGGCCTCTCAGGTATGTGTTCACTCAGAGGAATCTCTTCATTCTACCCCTGAGACACATCACAAGTATGAGGGGCCTGAGAGAGAGCCTAGAGATGGAACGGGGGAGGCTTCTGGCTGTACTGCTTCCCCGTGGGGACAGAATAGCAGGTAGTCTCTCTGGAAGGTCTTAGCTTCTGTTGACTGACACGCGCAATACAGTAGGGGCGGACCCTGGCCAGGGGGAGCTTGTGGGCAGATGCAACCTCTCCGGCGACGAATAATTGCGCTGCTGCTTTGTATGGTGAAAACCTCCCCCCGCCAAGGGGGATGGGTAGAGAACATTGACCCATACCCGCCAGGGGCCTTTCCTGGGACTAAAGATCCCAACGTGGTCTCAACGTAGTCACCCTCTCAACACGCACCTTTCCTGCACACGTAATCCTGCCTTTCTCCGTCAGGGCCCTATCCTACCAGGAAAAAAAGCAAGCCGCTCAAAAAGGCCGATGCCAGGGAAATCGAGGAAACACTGCCAGTTTCCAAATTTTTGCTGTCTACACGTCCCCGCCTCCGGTGCAAGGCTGCCTATGTGGCCGGGCTCCGAAGGCAAGGCCGAAATCCTGGCAGCCTGGGCCCCAGCAGTGCAATGGTTGATGGACGTGGGGACACGGATGACCTGTTCACCACACACAGGAGGGATCCTTGGGCCCTTCACTGGCTCGCCATTCAGCTCCACGACGTCCACTACTGGCCCTGGCCTTTGCTTTGGCTGGTGCCCCATTAAACGTGTGCTCCGGAGCGATGTTTCTCCACCCATCACTAGCATTCTGCCACCAGGGGATATGTGAGTGTGGGAGTCACCATTTGTCACTGGCAGCAGTGTCACAAGTCACTAGACTTCCAGCTACCCGCTGACCTAGGCTGCCTTCTGCCCCAGGCAAGGTCCCGAATCCTTTATCCCAGATGCTGACACCTGGGCACTGGCGGACATTGATTTTTATCAACACAGAGGTCTGAGTGAGGGTCAGAGGGCCAGGTAGGTGAAGTGAAGGCCAGGTGGGCGGGGCTGAGGCTTCTTTGCCATCACCATAGAGACAGTCCCCCCACCGCAAGAGTGGGCGGAGCTTGGGATGGGCCTGGTGACAAGACTGAGCCAATGGCAGAGATCCGGCCCGCCAGGCAGATGACACAGGGCCCTCCATTGTGACCTATGACCCCTAGTGGCCACAGGATTTGAGCACGCCCCGGGAAAGGCTACGCAGGCACAAGGGAGCCCCTGGTGCGGACTGCTTCAGGGCATTGGCAGAGCACGCCAGGTACCTCTTTCCCACTTTCCTGAGGATATCAGTAGGCAAGGCATCCCCACTCAGCATCTCTTGCCTCTCTCTCTGCTTGTCTTCGTTCTCTGAAATCTCTTCCTTCTCCCCCTTGTCACTTCACACCTTGGAGTGCCTGACAGAGGGCCTAGAGACCAAAGAGCAAAGGGGGAAGGCCTCTGGCTCTACTGCTTGCCCATGGGGAGAGAAGTTCTGGGAGTCTATCTGGAAGGTCTAGAGAGTAGTGATTGATTGGGGAGCTACATCACGGGCGGACCTGGCCAGGTGAAGCTTGACATCACCGTGGGACCTGGCCAGGTGAAGCTCGCTGACAAGTGGCAGCCTCTCCGGAGACTACTAATTCCGCTCCTAACATTCTATGCAAATAACCGGCTGAGTGCCATGGGCAGAAAACATTGACACATACCTGCCAGAGGCCTATTCTGGGTCTGGAGAGTCCACCCTGGTCTCCCCTGCAACTCATCATCTCAGCACACACTTTGCCTGCACGCATGGAAACCGCCTCTCTCCACGAATGTCTTCACCTGCTAGGAAACACACGATGTCACTCAGCCAAAGGAGAGCACAGGCCAAGTCAACTGAAGCCCCCATTTTCAAGATTTTGCCCTCTGCTGCTCCACAGCCTCCGGTGGCACACTGCATGTGCGTCACTTCTCGGTAGACGAGGCCGAAATCCGGGCATCCAGGGCCCCAGCCGTCCAGAATCTACGGATGGCGGCATATGGATCACCTCTTTGCCTCGTACAGCAGGGAGGCCTGGGCCCTAGACTGGCTCCGCTAGAGCTCCACGACCTCAGCTATTTTCCCTGACCTTTGGCCTGTGCCCTCGTGAGTGTGTCATCTCTACTTCCACTTCTCTTCCCACCACACTGAATCCGCCACCTGCGGATACCTGAGCGTGGACATCAACATCTATCACTGGCTGCAGTGTCACAGGTCACTAGGTGTCTAGGCTCAGGCTGACCTTGGCTGTCTTCTGCCCAGGCAAGGAACCTAATCCTTCCAAGGAAATCAGGACACGTGCTCACTGGCCGACATCCTTTCTTTCATCCACACAGCGGTCTAGATGAGGGGAAAGAGGCCAGGTAGGCCAGGTGAGGGCTGAGTGTGGGGCCTAAGGCTTCTTTCCCAATTACTATGGTGACAGCCACCGGAAGGCTGGGCGGAACTTCGGACGGGGACGAGTCACAAACACTCAGCCAATAGGAGAGGTCCAGCCTAACCGGCCAGTTCCGCAGAGCCCTCCATTTTACCCATGGACAGACAACGCCCCCTTGCGTCTTTGGCCACAAAATCCAGGGCACCCAGGGAATAACTTCACAGTAGGCAACCCCTGATGTGAACACGTTCGACACACTGGGACAGCAGGCAGGTACCTCTTTTCCACTTACGCTAGGATATCACTAGGCAAGGCGCCCTTCCTCAGCATCTGTGGCCTCTCACGTATGTGTTCACTCAGAGGAATCTCTTCATTCTACCCCTGAGACACATCACAAGTATGAGGGGCCTGAGAGAGAGCCTAGAGATGGAACGGGGGAGGCTTCTGGCTGTACTGCTTCCCCGTGGGGACAGAATAGCAGGTAGTCTCTCTGGAAGGTCTTAGCTTCTGTTGACTGACACGCGCAATACAGTAGGGGCGGACCCTGGCCAGGGGGAGCTTGTGGGCAGATGCAACCTCTCCGGCGACGAATAATTGCGCTGCTGCTTTGTATGGTGAAAACCTCCCCCCGCCAAGGGGGATGGGTAGAGAACATTGACCCACACCCGCCAGGGGCCTTTCCTGGGACTAAAGATCCCAACGTGGTCTCAACGTCGTCACCCTCTCAACACACACCTTTCCTGCACACGTAATCCTGCCTTTCTCCGTCAGGGCCCTATGCTACCAGGAAAAAAAGCAAGCCGCTCAAAGAGGCCGATGCCAGGGAAATCGAGGAAACACTGCCAGTTTCCAAATTTTTGCTGTCTACACGTCCCCGCCTCCGGTGCAAGGCTGCCTATGTGGCCGGGCTCCGAAGGCAAGGCCGAAATCCTGGCAGCCTGGGCCCCAGCAGTGCAATGGTTGATGGACGTGGGGACACGGATGACCTGTTCGCCACATACAGGAGGGATCCTTGGGCCCTTCACTGGCTCGCCATTCAGCTCCACGACGTCCACTACTGGCCCTGGCCTTTGCTTTGGCTGGTGCCCCATTAAACGTGTGCTCCGGAGCGATGTTTCTCCACCCATCACTAGCATTCTGCCACCAGGGGATATGTGAGTGTGGGAGTCACCATTTGTCACTGGCAGCAGTGTCACAAGTCACTAGACTTCCAGCTACCCGCTGACCTAGGCTGCCTTCTGCCCCAGGCAAGGTCCCGAATCCTTTATCCCAGATGCTGACACCTGGGCACTGGCGGACATTGATTTTTATCAACACAGAGGTCTGAGTGAGGGTCAGAGGGCCAGGTAGGTGAAGTGAAGGCCAGGTGGGCGGGGCTGAGGCTTCTTTGCCATCACCATAGAGACAGTCCCCCCACCGCAAGAGTGGGCGGAGCTTGGGATGGGCCTGGTGACAAGACTGAGCCAATGGCAGAGATCCGGCCCGCCAGGCAGATGACACAGGGCCCTCCATTGTGACCTATGACCCCTAGTGGCCACAGGATTTGAGCACGCCCCGGGAAAGGCTACGCAGGCACAAGGGAGCCCCTGGTGCGGACTGCTTCAGGGCATTGGCAGAGCACGCCAGGTACCTCTTTCCCACTTTCCTGAGGATATCAGTAGGCAAGGCATCCCCACTCAGCATCTCTTGCCTCTCTCTGTCTCTCTCTGCTTGTCTTCGTTCTCTGAAATCTCTTCCTTCTCCCCCTTGTCACTTCACACCTTGGAGTGCCTGACAGAGGGCCTAGAGACCAAAGAGCAAAGGGGGAAGGCCTCTGGCTCTACTGCTTGCCCATGGGGAGAGAAGTTCTGGGAGTCTATCTGGAAGGTCTAGAGAGTAGTGATTGATTGGGGAGCTACATCACGGGCGGACCTGGCCAGGTGAAGCTTGACATCACCGTGGGACCTGGCCAGGTGAAGCTCGCTGACAAGTGGCAGCCTCTCCGGAGACTACTAATTCCGCTCCTAACATTCTATGCAAATAACCGGCTGAGTGCCATGGGCAGAAAACATTGACACATACCTGCCAGAGGCCTATTCTGGGTCTGGAGAGTCCACTCTGGTCTCCCCTGCAACTCATCATCTCAGCACACACTTTGCCTGCACGCATGGAAACCGCCTCTCTCCACGAATGTCTTCACCTGCTAGGAAACACACGATGTCACTCAGCCAAAGGAGAGCACAGGCCAAGTCAACTGAAGCCCCCATTTTCAAGATTTTGCCCTCTGCTGCTCCACAGCCTCCGGTGGCACACTGCATGTGCGTCACTTCTCGGTAGACGAGGCCGAAATCCGGGCATCCAGGGCCCCAGCCGTCCAGAATCTACGGATGGCGGCATATGGATCACCTCTTTGCCTCGTACAGCAGGGAGGCCTGGGCCCTAGACTGGCTCCGCTAGAGCTCCACGACCTCAGCTATTTTCGCTGACCTTTGGCCTGTGCCCTCGTGATTGTGTCATCTCTACTTCCACTTCTCTTCCCACCACACTGAATCCGCCACCTGCGGATACCTGAGCGTGGACATCAACATCTATCACTGGCTGCAGTGTCACAGGTCACTAGGTGTCTAGGCTCAGGCTGACCTTGGCTGTCTTCTGCCCAGGCAAGGAACCTAATCCTTCCAAGGAAATCAGGACACGTGCTCACTGGCCGACATCCTTACTTTCATCCACACAGCGGTCTAGATGAGGGGAAAGAGGCCAGGTAGGCCAGGTGAGGGCTGAGTGTGGGACCTAAGGCTTCTTTCCCAATCACCATGGTGACAGCCACCGGAAGGCTGGGCGGAACTTCTGACGGGGACGAGTCACAAACACTCAGCCAATAGGAGAGGTCCAGCCTAACCGGCCAGTTCCGCAGAGCCCTCCATTTTACCCATGGACAGACAACGGCCCCTTGCGTCTTTGGCCACAAAATCCAGGGCACCCAGGGAATAACTTCACAGTAGGCAACCCCTGATGTGAACACGTTCGACACACTGGGACAGCAGGCAGGTACCTCTTTTCCACTTACGCTAGGATATCACTAGGCAAGGCGCCCTTCCTCAGCATCTGTGGCCTCTCACGTATGTGTTCACTCAGAGGAATCTCTTCATTCTACCCCTGAGACACATCACAAGTATGAGGGGCCTGAGAGAGAGCCTAGAGATGGAACGGGGGAGGCTTCTGGCTGTACTGCTTCCCCGTGGGGACAGAATAGCAGGTAGTCTCTCTGGAAGGTCTTAGCTTCTGTTGACTGACACGCGCAATACAGTAGGGGCGGACCCTGGCCAGGGGGAGCTTGTGGGCAGATGCAACCTCTCCGGCGACGAATAATTGCGCTGCTGCTTTGTATGGTGAAAACCTCCCCCCGCCAAGGGGGATGGGTAGAGAACATTGACCCACACCCGCCAGGGGCCTTTCCTGGGACTAAAGATCCCAACGTGGTCTCAACGTCGTCACCCTCTCAACACACACCTTTCCTGCACACGTAATCCTGCCTTTCTCCGTCAGTTCCCTATGCTACCAGGAAAAAAAGCAAGCCGCTCAAAGAGGCCGATGCCAGGGAAATCGAGGAAACACTGCCAGTTTCCAAATTTTTGCTGTCTACACGTCCCCGCCTCCGGTGCAAGGCTGCCTATGTGGCCGGGCTCCGAAGGCAAGGCCGAAATCCTGGCAGCCTGGGCCCCAGCAGTGCAATGGTTGATGGACGTGGGGACACGGATGACCTGTTCGCCACATACAGGAGGGATCCTTGGGCCCTTCACTGGCTCGCCATTCAGCTCCACGACGTCCACTACTGGCCCTGGCCTTTGCTTTGGCTGGTGCCCCATTAAACGTGTGCTCCGGAGCGATGTTTCTCCACCCATCACTAGCATTCTGCCACCAGGGGATATGTGAGTGTGGGAGTCACCATTTGTCACTGGCAGCAGTGTCACAAGTCACTAGACTTCCAGCTACCCGCTGACCTAGGCTGCCTTCTGCCCCAGGCAAGGTCCCGAATCCTTTATCCCAGATGCTGACACCTGGGCACTGGCGGACATTGATTTTTATCAACACAGAGGTCTGAGTGAGGGTCAGAGGGCCAGGTAGGTGAAGTGAAGGCCAGGTGGGCGGGGCTGAGGCTTCTTTGCCATCACCATAGAGACAGTCCCCCCACCGCAAGAGTGGGCGGAGCTTGGGATGGGCCTGGTGACAAGACTGAGCCAATGGCAGAGATCCGGCCCGCCAGGCAGATGACACAGGGCCCTCCATTGGGAACTATGACCCCTAGTGGCCACAGGATTTGAGCACGCCCCGGGAAAGGCTACGCAGGCACAAGGGAGCCCCTGGTGCGGACTGCTTCAGGGCATTGGCAGAGCACGCCAGGTACCTCTTTCCCACTTTCCTGAGGATATCAGTAGGCAAGGCATCCCCACTCAGCATCTCTTGCCTCTCTCTCTCTCTCTCTGCTTGTCTTCGTTCTCTGAAATCTCTTCCTTCTCCCCCTTGTCACTTCACACCTTGGAGTGCCTGACAGAGGGCCTAGAGACCAAAGAGCAAGGGGGAAGGCCTCTGGCTCTACTGCTTGCCCATGGGGACAGAAGTTCTGGAGTCTATCTGGAAGGTCTAGAGAGTAGTGATTGATTGGGGAGCTACATCACGGGCGGACCTGGCCAGGTGAAGCTTGACATCACCGTGGGACCTGGCCAGGTGAAGCTCGCTGACAAGTGGCAGCCTCTCCGGAGACTACTAATTCCGCTCCTAACATTCTATGCAAATAACCGGCTGAGTGGCCCATGGGCAGAAACATTGACACATACCTGCCAGAGGCCTATTCTGGGTCTGGAGAGTCCACCCTGGTCTCCCCTGCAACTCATCATCTCAGCACACACTTTGCCTGCACGCATGGAAACCGCCTCTCTCCACGAATGTCTTCACCTGCTAGGAAACACACGATGTCACTCAGCCAAAGGAGAGCACAGGCCAAGTCAACTGAAGCCCCCATTTTCAAGATTTTGCCCTCTGCTGCTCCACAGCCTCCGGTGGCACACCTGCATGTGCGTCACTTCTCGGTAGACGAGGCCGAATCCGGGCATCCAGGGCCCCAGCCGTCCAGAATCTACGGATGGCGGCATATGGATCACCTCTTTGCCTCGTACAGCAGGGAGGCCTGGGCCCTAGACTGGCTCCGCTAGAGCTCCACGACCTCAGCTATTTTCCCTGACCTTTGGCCTGTGCCCTCCTGAGTGTGTCATCTCTACTTCCACTTCTCTTCCACCACACTGAATCCGCCACCTGCGGATACCTGAGCGTGGACATCAACATCTATCACTGGCTGCAGTGTCACAGGTCACTAGGTGTCTAGGCTCAGGCCTGACCTTGGCTGTCTTCTGCCCAGGCAAGGAACCTAATCCTTCCAAGGAATCAGGACACGTGCTCACTGGCCGACATCCTTTCTTTCATCCACACAGCGGTCTAGATGAGGGGAAAGAGGCAGGTAGGCCAGGGGAGGGCTGAGTGTGGGGCTAAGGCTTCTTTCCCAATCACCATGCTGACAGCCCCACCGGAAGGCTGGGCGGAACTTCGGACGGGGACGAGTCACAAACACTCAGCCAATAGGAGAGGTCCAGCCTAACCGGCCAGTTCCGCAGAGCCCTCCATTTTACCCATGGACAGACAACGCCCCCTTGCGTCTTTGGCCACAAAATCCAGGGCACCCAGGGAATAACTTCACAGTAGGCAACCCCTGATGTGAACACGTTCGACACACTGGGACAGCAGGCAGGTACCTCTTTTCCACTTACGCTAGGATATCACTAGGCAAGGCGCCCTTCCTCAGCATCTGTGGCCTCTCACGTATGTGTTCACTCAGAGGAATCTCTCATTCTACCCCTGAGACACATCACAAGTATGAGGGGCCTGAGAGAGAGCCTAGAGATGGAACGGGGGAGGCTTCTGGCTGTACTGCTTCCCCGTGGGGACAGAATAGCAGGTAGTCTCTCTGGAAGGTCTTAGCTTCTGTTGACTTGACACGCGCAATACAGTAGAGGGCGGACCTGGCCAGGGGAGCTTGTGGGCAGATGCAATACTATCTCTCTATGAATAATTGCGCTGCTGCTTTGTATGGTGAAAACCTCCCCCCGCCAAGGGGGATGGGTAGAGAACATTGACCCACACCCGCCAGGGGCCTTTCCTGGGACTAAAGATCCCAACGTGGTCTCAACGTCGTCACCCTCTCAACACACACCTTTCCTGCACACGTAATCCTGCCTTTCTCCGTCAGGGCCCTATCCTACCAGGAAAAAAAGCAAGCCGCTCAAAAAGGCCCATGCCAGGGAAATCGAGGAAACACTGCCAGTTTCCAAATTTTTGCTGTCTACACGTCCCCGCCTCCGGTGCAAGGCTGCCTATGTGGCCGGGCTCCGAAGGCAAGGCCGAAATCCTGGCAGCCTGGGCCCCAGCAGTGCAATGGTTGATGGACGTGGGGACACGGATGACCTGTTCGCCACATACAGGAGGGATCCTTGGGCCCTTCACTGGCTCGACATTCAGCTCCACGACGTCCACTACTGGCCCTGGCCTTTGCTTTGGCTGGTGCCCCATTAAACGTGTGCTCCGGAGCGATGTTTCTCCACCCATCACTAGCGTTCTGCCACCAGGGGATATGTGAGTGTGGGAGTCACCATTTGTCACTGGCAGCAGCGTCACAAGTCACTAGACTTCCAGCTAACCCGCTGACCTAGGCTGCCTTTTGCCCCAGGCAAGGTCCCGAATCCTTTATCCCAGATGCTGACACCTGGGCACTGGCGGACATTGATTTTTATCAACACAGAGGTCTGAGTGAGGGTCAGAGGGCCAGGTAGGTGAAGTCAAGGCCAGGTGGGCGGGGCTGAGGCTTCTTTGCCATCACAATACTATCTTCTATGCACCGCAAGAGTGGGCGGAGCTTGGGATGGGCCTGGTGACAAGACTGAGCCAATGGCAGAGATCCGGCCCGCCAGGCAGATGACACAGGGCCCTCCATTGTGACCTATGACCCCTAGTGGCCACAGGATTTGAGCACGCCCCGGGAAAGGCTACGCAGGCACAAGGGAGCCCCTGGAGCGGACTGCTTCAGGGCATTGGCAGAGCACGCCAGGTACCTCTTTCCCACTTTCCTGAGGATATCAGTAGGCAAGGCATCCCCACTCAGCATCTCTTGCCTCTCTCTCTCTCTCTCTGCTTGTCTTCGTTCTCTGAAATCTCTTCCTTCTCCCCCTTGTCACTTCATACCTTGGAGTGCCTGACAGAGGGCCTAGAGACGAAAGAGCAAAGGGGGAAGGCCTCTGGCTCTACTGCTTCCCCATGGCGAGAGAAGTTCTGGTAGTCTATCTGGAAGGTCTAGAGAGCAGTGATTGATTGGGGAGCTACATTATGGGCGGACCTGGCCAGGTTAAGCTCGCTGACAAGTGGCAGCCTCTCCGGAGACTACTAATTCCGCTCCTAACATTCTATGCAAATAACCGGCTGAGTGCCATGGGCAGAAAACATTGACACATACCTGCCAGAGGCCTATTCTGGGTCTGGAGAGTCCACCCTGGTCTCCCCTGCAACTCATCATCTCAGCACACACTTTGCCTGCACGCATGGAAACCGCCTCTCTCCACGAATGTCTTCACCTGCTAGGAAACACACGATGTCACTCAGCCAAAGGAGAGCACAGGCCAAGTCAACTGAAGCCCCCATTTTCAAGATTTTGCCCTCTGCTGCTCCACAGCCTCCGGTGGCACACTGCATGTGCGTCACTTCTCGGTAGACGAGGCCGAAATCCGGGCATCCAGGGCCCCAGCCGTCCAGAATCTACGGATGGCGGCATATGGATCACCTCTTTGCCTCGTACAGCAGGGAGGCCTGGGCCCTAGACTGGCTCCGCTAGAGCTCCACGACCTCAGCTATTTTCCCTGACCTTTGGCCTGTGCCCTCGTGAGTGTGTCATCTCTACTTCCACTTCTCTTCCCACCACACTGAATCCGCCACCTGCGGATACCTGAGCGTGGACATCAACATCTATCACTGGCTGCAGTGTCACAGGTCACTAGGTGTCTAGGCTCAGGCTGACCTTGGCTGTCTTCTGCCCAGGCAAGGAACCTAATCCTTCCAAGGAAATCAGGACACGTGCTCACTGGCCGACATCCTTTCTTTCATCCACACAGCGGTCTAGATGAGGGGAAAGAGGCCAGGTAGGCCAGGGGAGGGCTGAGTGTGGGGCCTAAGGCTTCTTTTCGAATCACCATGCTGACAGCCACCGGAAGGCTGGGCGGAACTTCGGACGGGGACGAGTCACAAACACTCAGCCAATAGGAGAGGTCCAGCCTAACCGGCCAGTTCCGCAGAGCCCTCCATTTTACCCGTGGACAGACAACGGCCCCTTGCGTCTTTGGCCACAAAATCCAGGGCACCCAGGGAATAACTTCACAGTAGGCAACCCCTGATGTGAACACGTTCGACACACTGGGACAGCAGGCAGGTACCTCTTTTCCACTTACGCTAGGATATCACTAGGCAAGGCGCCCTTCCTCAGCATCTGTGGCCTCTCACGTATGTGTTCACTCAGAGGAATCTCTTCATTCTACCCCTGAGACACATCACAAGTATGAGGGGCCTGAGAGAGAGCCTAGAGATGGAACGGGGGAGGCTTCTGGCTGTACTGCTTCCCCGTGGGGACAGAATAGCAGGTAGTCTCTCTGGAAGGTCTTAGCTTCTGTTGACTGACACGCGCAATACAGTAGGGGCGGACCCTGGCCAGGGGGAGCTTGTGGGCAGATGCAACCTCTCCGGCGACGAATAATTGCGCTGCTGCTTTGTATGGTGAAAACCTCCCCCCGCCAAGGGGGATGGGTAGAGAACATTGACCCACACCCGCCAGGGGCCTTTCCTGGGACTAAAGATCCCAACGTGGTCTCAACGTCGTCACCCTCTCAACACACACCTTTCCTGCACACGTAATCCTGCCTTTCTCCGTCAGAGCCCTATCCTACCAGGAAAAAAAGCAAGCCGCTCAAAGAGGCCCATGCCAGGGAAATCGAGGAAACACTGCCAGTTTCCAAATTTTTGCTGTCTACATGTCCCCGCCTCCGGTGCAAGGCTGCCTATGTGGCCGGGCTCCGAAGGCAAGGACGAAATCCTGGCAGCCTGGGCCCCAGCAGTGCAATGGTTGATGGACGTGGGGACACGGATGACCTGTTCGCCACATACAGGAGGGATCCTTGGGCCCTTCACTGGCTCGCCATTCAGCTCCACGACGTCCACTACTGGCCCTGGCCTTTGCTTTGGCTGGTGCCCCATTAAACGTGTGCTCCGGAGCGATGTTTCTCCACCCATCAGTAGCGTTCTGCCACCAGGGATATGTGAGTGTGGGAGTCACCATTTGTCACTGGCAGCAGTGTCACAAGTCACTAGACTTCCAGCTACCCGCTGACCTAGGCTGCCTTCTGCCCCAGGCAAGGTCCCGAATCCTTTATCCCAGATGCTGACACCTGGGCACTGGCGGACATTGATTTTTATCAACACAGAGGTCTGAGTGAGGGTCAGAGGGCCAGGTAGGTGAAGTGAAGGCCAGGTGGGCGGGGCTGAGGCTTCTTTGCAATCACCATAGAGACAGTCCCCCCACCGCAAGAGTGGGCGGAGCTTGGGATGGGCCTGGTGACAAGACTGAGCCAATGGCAGAGATCCGGCCCGCCAGGCAGATGACACAGGGCCCTCCATTGTGACCTATGACCCCTAGTGGCCACAGGATTTGAGCACGCCCCGGGAAAGGCTACGCAGGCACAAGGGAGCCCCTGGTGCGGACTGCTTCAGGGCATTGGCAGAGCACGCCAGGTACCTCTTTCCCACTTTCCTGAGGATATCAGTAGGCAAGGCATCCCCACTCAGCATCTCTTGCCTCTCTCTCTCTCTCTCTGCTTGTCTTCGTTCTCTGAAATCTCTTCCTTCTCCCCCTTATCACTTCATACCTTGGAGTGCCTGACAGAGGGCCTAGAGACGAAAGAGCAAAGGGGGAAGGCCTCTGGCTCTACTGCTTCCCCATGGCGAGAGAAGTTCTGGTAGTCTATCTGGAAGGTCTAGAGAGCAGTGATTGATTGGGGAGCTTCATCATGGGCGGACCTGGCCAGGTTAAGCTCGCTGACAAGTGGCAGCCTCTCCGGAGACTACTAATTCCGCTCCTAACATTCTATGCAAATAACCGGCTGAGTGCCATGGGCAGAAAACATTGACACATACCTGCCAGAGGCCTATTCTCGGTCTGAAGAGTCCACCCTGGTCTCCAGGAACTCATTATCTCAGCACACACTTTGCCTGCACGCATGGAAACCGCCTCTCTCCACGAATGTCTTCACCTGCTAGGAAACACACGATGTCACTCAGCCAAAGGAGAGCACAGGCCAAGTCAACTGAAGCCCCCATTTTCAGGATTTTGCCCTCTGCTGCTCCACAGCCTCCGGTGGCACACTGCATGTGCGTCACTTCTCGGTAGACAAGGACGAAATCAGGGCATCCAGGGCCCCAGCCGTCCACAGTCTACGGATGGCGGCATATGGAACACCTCTTTGCCTCGTACAGCAAGGAGGCCTGGGCCCTAGACTGGCTCCGCTAGAGCTCCACGACCTCAGCTATTTTCCCTGACCTTTGGCCCCTGCCCTCGTGAGTGTGTCATCTCTACTTCCACTTCTCTTCCCACCACACTGAATCCGCCACCTGCGGATACCTGAGCGTGGACATCAACATCTATCACTGGCTGCAGTGTCACAGGTCACTAGGTGTCTAGGCTCAGGCTGACCTTGGCTGTCTTCTGCCCAGGCAAGGAACCTAATCCTTCCAAGGAAATCAGGACACGTGCTCACTGGCCGACATCCTTTCTTTCATCCACACAGCGGTCTAGATGAGGGTAATGAGGCCAGGTAGGCCAGGTGAGGGCTGAGTGTGGGGCCTAAGGTTTCTTTCCCAATCACCATGGTGACAGCCACCGGAAGGCTGGGCGGAACTTCGGACGGGGACGAGTCACAAACACTCAGCCAATAGGAGAGGTCCAGCCTAACCGGCCAGTTCCGCAGAGCCCTCCATTTTACCCATGGACAGACAACGCCCCCTTGCGTCTTTGGCCACAAAATCCAGGGCACCCAGGGAATAACTTCACAGTAGGCAACCCCTGATGTGAACACGTTCGACACACTGGGACAGCAGGCAGGTACCTCTTTTCCACTTACGCTAGGATATCACTAGGCAAGGCACCCTTCCTCAGCATCTGTGGCCTCTCACGTATGTGTTCACTCAGAGGAATCTCTTCATTCTACCCCTGAGACACATCACAAGTATGAGGGGCCTGAGAGAGAGCCTAGAGATGGAACGGGGGAGGCTTCTGGCTGTACTGCTTCCCCGTGGGGACAGAATAGCAGGTAGTCTCTCTGGAAGGTCTTAGCTTCTGTTGACTGACACGCGCAATACAGTAGGGGCGGACCCAGGCCAGGGGGAGCTTGTGGGCAGATGCAACCTCCCCGGCGACGAATAATTGCGCTGCTGCTTTGTATGGTGAAAACCTCCCCCCGCCAAGGGGGATGGGTAGAGAACATTGACCCACACCCGCCAGGGGCCTTTCCTGGGACTAAAGATCCCAACGTGGTCTCAACGTCGTCACCCTCTCAACACACACTTTTCCTGCACACGTAATCCTGCCTTTCTCCGTCAGGGCCCTATCCTACCAGGAAAAAAAGCAAGCCGCTCAAAGAGGCCGATGCCAGGGAAATCGAGGAAACACTGCCAGTTTCCAAATTTTTGCTGTCTACACGTCCCCGCCTCCGGTGCAAGGCTGCCTATGTGGCCGGGCTCCGAAGGCAAGGCCGAAATCCTGGCAGCCTGGGCCCCAGCAGTGCAATGGTTGATGGACGTGGGGACACGGATGACCTGTTCGCCACATACAGGAGGGATCCTTGGGCCCTTCACTGGCTCGCCATTCAGCTCCACGATGTCCACTACTGGCCCTGGCCTTTGCTTTGGCTGGTGCCCCATTAAACGTGTGCTCCGGAGCGATGTTTCTCCACCCATCACTAGCATTCTGCCACCAGGGGATATGTGAGTGTGGGAGTCACCATTTGTCACTGGCAGCAGTGTCACAAGTCACTAGACTTCCAGCTACCCGCTGACCTAGGCTGCCTTCTGCCCCAGGCAAGGTCCCGAATCCTTTATCCCAGATGCTGACACCTGGGCACTGGCGGACATTGATTTTTATCAACACAGAGGTCTGAGTGAGGGTCAGAGGGCCAGGTAGGTGAAGTGAAGGCCAGGTGGGCGGGGCTGAGGCTTCTTTGCCATCACCATAGAGACAGTCCCCCCACCGCAAGAGTGGGCGGAGCTTGGGATGGGCCTGGTGACAAGACTGAGCCAATGGCAGAGATCCGGCCCGCCAGGCAGATGACACAGGGCCCTCCATTGTGACCTATGACCCCTAGTGGCCACAGGATTTGAGCACGCCCCGGGAAAGGCTACGCAGGCACAAGGGAGCCCCTGGTGCGGACTGCTTCAGGGCATTGGCAGAGCACGCCAGGTACCTCTTTCCCACTTTCCTGAGGATATCAGTAGGCAAGGCATCCCCACTCAGCATCTCTTGCCTCTCTCTGTCTCTCTCTGCTTGTCTTCGTTCTCTGAAATCTCTTCCTTCTCCCCCTTGTCACTTCACACCTTGGAGTGCCTGACAGAGGGCCTAGAGACCAAAGAGCAAAGGGGGAAGGCCTCTGGCTCTACTGCTTGCCCATGGGGAGAGAAGTTCTGGGAGTCTATCTGGAAGGTCTAGAGAGTAGTGATTGATTGGGGAGCTACATCACGGGCGGACCTGGCCAGGTGAAGCTTGACATCACCGTGGGACCTGGCCAGGTGAAGCTCGCTGACAAGTGGCAGCCTCTCCGGAGACTACTAATTCCGCTCCTAACATTCTATGCAAATAACCGGCTGAGTGCCATGGGCAGAAAACATTGACACATACCTGCCAGAGGCCTATTCTGGGTCTGGAGAGTCCACCCTGGTCTCCCCTGCAACTCATCATCTCAGCACACACTTTGCCTGCACGCATGGAAACCGCCTCTCTCCACGAATGTCTTCACCTGCTAGGAAACACACGATGTCACTCAGCCAAAGGAGAGCACAGGCCAAGTCAACTGAAGCCCCCATTTTCAAGATTTTGCCCTCTGCTGCTCCACAGCCTCCGGTGGCACACTGCATGTGCGTCACTTCTCGGTAGACGAGGCCGAAATCCGGGCATCCAGGGCCCCAGCCGTCCAGAATCTACGGATGGCGGCATATGGATCACCTCTTTGCCTCGTACAGCAGGGAGACCTGGGCCCTAGACTGGCTCCGCTAGAGCTCCACGACCTCAGCTATTTTCCCTGACCTTTGGACCGTGCCCTCGTGAGTGTGTCATCTCTACTTCCACTTCTCTTCCCACCACACTGAATCCGCCACCTGCGGATACCTGAGCGTGGACATCAACATCTATCACTGGCTGCAGTGTCACAGGTCACTAGGTGTCTAGGCTCAGGCTGACCTTGGCTGTCTTCTGCCCAGGCAAGGAACCTAATCCTTCCAAGGAAATCAGGACACGTGCTCACTGGCCGACATCCTTTCTTTCATCCACACAGCGGTCTAGATGAGGGGAAAGAGGCCAGGTAGGCCAGGTGAGGGCTGAGTGTGGGGCCTAAGGTTTCTTTCCCAATCACCATGCTGACAGCCACCGGAAGGCTGGGCGGAACTTCGGACGGGGACGAGTCACAAACACTCAGCCAATAGGAGAGGTCCAGCCTAACCGGCCAGTTCCGCAGAGCCCTCCATTTTACCCATGGACAGACAACGGCCCCTTGCGTCTTTGGCCACAAAATCCAGGGCACCCAGGGAATAACTTCACAGTAGGCAACCCCTGATGTGAACACGTTCGACACACTGGGACAGCAGGCAGGTACCTCTTTTCCACTTACGCTAGGATATCACTAGGCAAGGCGCCCTTCCTCAGCATCTGTGGCCTCTCACGTATGTGTTCACTCAGAGGAATCTCTTCATTCTACCCCTGAGACACATCACAAGTATGAGGGGCCTGAGAGAGAGCCTAGAGATGGAACGGGGGAGGCTTCTGGCTGTACTGCTTCCCCGTGGGGACAGAATAGCAGGTAGTCTCTCTGGAAGGTCTTAGCTTCTGTTGACTGACACGCGCAATACAGTAGGGGCGGACCCTGGCCAGGGGGAGCTTGTGGGCAGATGCAACCTCTCCGGCGACGAATAATTGCGCTGCTGCTTTGTATGGTGAAAACCTCCCCCCGCCAAGGGGGATGGGTAGAGAACATTGACCCACACCCGCCAGGGGCCTTTCCTGGGACTAAAGATCCCAACGTGGTCTCAACGTCGTCACCCTCTCAACACACACCTTTCCTGCACACGTAATCCTGCCTTTCTCCGTCAGGGCCCTATCCTACCAGGAAAAAAAGCAAGCCGCTCTAAAAGGCCGATGCCAGGGAAATCGAGGAAACACTGCCAGTTTCCAAATTTTTGCTGTCTACACGTCCCCGCCTCCGGTGCAAGGCTGCCTATGTGGCCGGGCTCCGAAGGCAAGGCCGAAATCCTGGCAGCCTGGGCCCCAGCAGTGCAATGGTTGATGGACGTGGGGACACAGATGACCTGTTCGCCACATACAGGAGGGATCCTTGGGCCCTTCACTGGCTCGCCATTCAGCTCCACGACGTCCACTACTGGCCCTGGCCTTTGCTTTGGCTGGTGCCCCATTAAACGTGTGCTCCGGAGCGATGTTTCTCCACCCATCACTAGCGTTCTGCCACCAGGGGATATGTGAGTGTGGGAGTCACCATTTGTCACTGGCAGCAGCGTCACAAGTCACTAGACTTCCAGCTACCCGCTGACCTAGGCTGCCTTTTGCCCCAGGCAAGGTCCCGAATCCTTTATCCCAGATGCTGACACCTGGGCACTGGCGGACATTGATTTTTATCAACACAGAGGTCTGAGTGAGGGTCAGAGGGCCAGGTAGGTGAAGTGAAGGCCAGGTGGGCGGGGCTGAGGCTTCTTTGCCATCACCATAGAGACAGTCCCCCCACCGCAAGAGTGGGCGGAGCTTGGGATGGGCCTGGTGACAAGACTGAGCCAATGGCAGAGATCCGGCCCGCCAGGCAGATGACACAGGGCCCTCCATTGTGACCTATGACCCCTAGTGGCCACAGGATTTGAGCACGCCCCGGGAAAGGCTACGCAGGCACAAGGGAGCCCCTGGTGCGGACTGCTTCAGGGCATTGGCAGAGCACGCCAGGTACCTCTTTCCCACTTTCCTGAGGATATCAGTAGGCAAGGCATCCCCACTCAGCATCTCTTGCCTCTCTCTCTCTCTCTCTGCTTGTCTTCGTTCTCTGAAATCTCTTCCTTCTCCCCCTTGTCACTTCATACCTTGGAGTGCCTGACAGAGGGCCTAGAGACGAAAGAGCAAAGGGGGAAGGCCTCTGGCTCTACTGCTTCCCCATGGCGAGAGAAGTTCTGGTAGTCTATCTGGAAGGTCTAGAGAGCAGTGATTGATTGGGGAGCTACATCATGGGCGGACCTGGCCAGGTTAAGCTCGCTGACAAGTGGCAGCCTCTCCGGAGACTACTAATTCCGCTCCTAACATTCTATGCAAATAACCGGCTGAGTGCCATGGGCAGAAAACATTGACACATACCTGCCAGAGGCCTATTCTCGGTCTGAAGAGTCCACCCTGGTCTCCAGGAACTCATTATCTCAGCACACACTTTGCCTGCACGCATGGAAACCGCCTCTCTCCACGAATGTCTTCACCTGCTAGGAAACACACGATGTCACTCAGCCAAAGGAGAGCACAGGCCAAGTCAACTGAAGCCCCCATTTTCAGGATTTTGCCCTCTGCTGCTCCACAGCCTCCGGTGGCACACTGCATGTGCGTCACTTCTCGGTAGACAAGGACGAAATCAGGGCATCCAGGGCCCCAGCCGTCCACAGTCTACGGATGGCGGCATATGGAACACCTCTTTGCCTCGTACAGCAAGGAGGCCTGGGCCCTAGACTGGCTCCGCTAGAGCTCCACGACCTCAGCTATTTTCCCTGACCTTTGGCCCCTGCCCTCGTGAGTGTGTCATCTCTACTTCCACTTCTCTTCCCACCACACTGAATCCGCCACCTGCGGATACCTGAGCGTGGACATCAACATCTATCACTGGCTGCAGTGTCACAGGTCACTAGGTGTCTAGGCTCAGGCTGACCTTGGCTGTCTTCTGCCCAGGCAAGGAACCTAATCCTTCCAAGGAAATCAGGACACGTGCTCACTGGCCGACATCCTTTCTTTCATCCACACAGCGGTCTAGATGAGGGTAATGAGGCCAGGTAGGCCAGGTGAGGGCTGAGTGTGGGGCCTAAGGTTTCTTTCCCAATCACCATGCTGACAGCCACCGGAAGGCTGGGCGGAACTTCGGACGGGGACGAGTCACAAACACTCAGCCAATAGGAGAGGTCCAGCCTAACCGGCCAGTTCCGCAGAGCCCTCCATTTTACCCATGGACAGACAACGCCCCCTTGCGTCTTTGGCCACAAAATCCAGGGCACCCAGGGAATAACTTCACAGTAGGCAACCCCTGATGTGAACACGTTCGACACACTGGGACAGCAGGCAGGTACCTCTTTTCCACTTACGCTAGGATATCACTAGGCAAGGCACCCTTCCTCAGCATCTGTGGCCTCTCACGTATGTGTTCACTCAGAGGAATCTCTTCATTCTACCCCTGAGACACATCACAAGTATGAGGGGCCTGAGAGAGAGCCTAGAGATGGAACGGGGGAGGCTTCTGGCTGTACTGCTTCCCCGTGGGGACAGAATAGCAGGTAGTCTCTCTGGAAGGTCTTAGCTTCTGTTGACTGACACGCGCAATACAGTAGGGGCGGACCCAGGCCAGGGGGAGCTTGTGGGCAGATGCAACCTCCCCGGCGACGAATAATTGCGCTGCTGCTTTGTATGGTGAAAACCTCCCCCCGCCAAGGGGGATGGGTAGAGAACATTGACCCACACCCGCCAGGGGCCTTTCCTGGGACTAAAGATCCCAACGTGGTCTCAACGTCGTCACCCTCTCAACACACACTTTTCCTGCACACGTAATCCTGCCTTTCTCCGTCAGGGCCCTATCCTACCAGGAAAAAAAGCAAGCCGCTCAAAGAGGCCGATGCCAGGGAAATCGAGGAAACACTGCCAGTTTCCAAATTTTTGCTGTCTACACGTCCCCGCCTCCGGTGCAAGGCTGCCTATGTGGCCGGGCTCCGAAGGCAAGGCCGAAATCCTGGCAGCCTGGGCCCCAGCAGTGCAATGGTTGATGGACGTGGGGACACGGATGACCTGTTCGCCACATACAGGAGGGATCCTTGGGCCCTTCACTGGCTCGCCATTCAGCTCCACGATGTCCACTACTGGCCCTGGCCTTTGCTTTGGCTGGTGCCCCATTAAACGTGTGCTCCGGAGCGATGTTTCTCCACCCATCACTAGCATTCTGCCACCAGGGGATATGTGAGTGTGGGAGTCACCATTTGTCACTGGCAGCAGTGTCACAAGTCACTAGACTTCCAGCTACCCGCTGACCTAGGCTGCCTTCTGCCCCAGGCAAGGTCCCGAATCCTTTATCCCAGATGCTGACACCTGGGCACTGGCGGACATTGATTTTTATCAACACAGAGGTCTGAGTGAGGGTCAGAGGGCCAGGTAGGTGAAGTGAAGGCCAGGTGGGCGGGGCTGAGGCTTCTTTGCCATCACCATAGAGACAGTCCCCCCACCGCAAGAGTGGGCGGAGCTTGGGATGGGCCTGGTGACAAGACTGAGCCAATGGCAGAGATCCGGCCCGCCAGGCAGATGACACAGGGCCCTCCATTGTGACCTATGACCCCTAGTGGCCACAGGATTTGAGCACGCCCCGGGAAAGGCTACGCAGGCACAAGGGAGCCCCTGGTGCGGACTGCTTCAGGGCATTGGCAGAGCACGCCAGGTACCTCTTTCCCACTTTCCTGAGGATATCAGTAGGCAAGGCATCCCCACTCAGCATCTCTTGCCTCTCTCTCTGCTTGTCTTCGTTCTCTGAAATCTCTTCCTTCTCCCCCTTGTCACTTCACACCTTGGAGTGCCTGACAGAGGGCCTAGAGACCAAAGAGCAAAGGGGGAAGGCCTCTGGCTCTACTGCTTGCCCATGGGGACAGAAGTTCTGGGAGTCTATCTGGAAGGTCTAGAGAGTAGTGATTGATTGGGGAGCTACATCACGGGCGGACCTGGCCAGGTGAAGCTTGACATCACCGTGGGACCTGGCCAGGTGAAGCTCGCTGACAAGTGGCAGCCTCTCCGGAGACTACTAATTCCGCTCCTAACATTCTATGCAAATAACCGGCTGAGTGCCATGGGCAGAAAACATTGACACATACCTGCCAGAGGCCTATTCTGGGTCTGGAGAGTCCACTCTGGTCTCCCCTGCAACTCATCATCTCAGCACACACTTTGCCTGCACGCATGGAAACCGCCTCTCTCCACGAATGTCTTCACCTGCTAGGAAACACACGATGTCACTCAGCCAAAGGAGAGCACAGGCCAAGTCAACTGAAGCCCCCATTTTCAAGATTTTGCCCTCTGCTGCTCCACAGCCTCCGGTGGCACACTGCATGTGCGTCACTTCTCGGTAGACGAGGCCGAAATCCGGGCATCCAGGGCCCCAGCCGTCCAGAATCTACGGATGGCGGCATATGGATCACCTCTTTGCCTCGTACAGCAGGGAGGCCTGGGCCCTAGACTGGCTCCGCTAGAGCTCCACGACCACAGCTATTTTCGCTGACCTTTGGCCTGTGCCCTCGTGATTGTGTCATCTCTACTTCCACTTCTCTTCCCACCACACTGAATCCGCCACCTGCGGATACCTGAGCGTGGACATCAACATCTATCACTGGCTGCAGTGTCACAGGTCACTAGGTGTCTAGGCTCAGGCTGACCTTGGCTGTCTTCTGCCCAGGCAAGGAACCTAATCCTTCCAAGGAAATCAGGACACGTGCTCACTGGCCGACATCCTTTCTTTCATCCACACAGCGGTCTAGATGAGGGGAAAGAGGCCAGGTAGGCCAGGGGAGGGCTGAGTGTGGGGCCTAAGGCTTCTTTCCCAATTACTATGGTGACAGCCACCGGAAGGCTGGGCGGAACTTCGGACGGGGACGAGTCACAAACACTCAGCCAATAGGAGAGGTCCAGCCTAACCGGCCAGTTCCGCAGAGCCCTCCATTTTACCCATGGACAGACAACGGCCCCTTGCGTCTTTGGCCACAAAATCCAGGGCACCCAGGGAATAACTTCACAGTAGGCAACCCCTGATGTGAACACGTTCGACACACTGGGACAGCAGGCAGGTACCTCTTTTCCACTTACGCTAGGATATCACTAGGCAAGGCGCCCTTCCTCAGCATCTGTGGCCTCTCACGTATGTGTTCACTCAGAGGAATCTCTTCATTCTACCCCTGAGACACATCACAAGTATGAGGGGCCTGAGAGAGAGCCTAGAGATGGAACGGGGGAGGCTTCTGGCTGTACTGCTTCCCCGTGGGGACAGAATAGCAGGTAGTCTCTCTGGAAGGTCTTAGCTTCTGTTGACTGACACGCGCAATACAGTAGGGGCGGACCCTGGCCAGGGGGAGCTTGTGGGCAGATGCAACCTCTCCGGCGACGAATAATTGCGCTGCTGCTTTGTATGGTGAAAACCTCCCCCCGCCAAGGGGGATGGGTAGAGAACATTGACCCACACCCGCCAGGGGCCTTTCCTGGGACTAAAGATCCCAACGTGGTCTCAACGTCGTCACCCTCTCAACACACACCTTTCCTGCACACGTAATCCTGCCTTTCTCCGTCAGGGCCCTATGCTACCAGGAAAAAAAGCAAGCCGCTCAAAGAGGCCGATGCCAGGGAAATCGAGGAAACACTGCCAGTTTCCAAATTTTTGCTGTCTACACGTCCCCGCCTCCGGTGCAAGGCTGCCTATGTGGCCGGGCTCCGAAGGCAAGGCCGAAATCCTGGCAGCCTGGGCCCCAGCAGTGCAATGGTTGATGGACGTGGGGACACGGATGACCTGTTCGCCACATACAGGAGGGATCCTTGGGCCCTTCACTGGCTCGCCATTCAGCTCCACGACGTCCACTACTGGCCCTGGCCTTTGCTTTGGCTGGTGCCCCATTAAACGTGTGCTCCGGAGCGATCTTTCTCCACCCATCACTAGCATTCTGCCACCAGGGGATATGTGAGTGTGGGAGTCACCATTTGTCACTGGCAGCAGTGTCACAAGTCACTAGACTTCCAGCTACCCGCTGACCTAGGCTGCCTTCTGCCCCAGGCAAGGTCCCGAATCCTTTATCCCAGATGCTGACACCTGGGCACTGGCGGACATTGATTTTTATCAACACAGAGGTCTGAGTGAGGGTCAGAGGGCCAGGTAGGTGAAGTGAAGGCCAGGTGGGCGGGGCTGAGGCTTCTTTGCCATCACCATAGAGACAGTCCCCCCACCGCAAGAGTGGGCGGAGCTTGGGATGGGCCTGGTGACAAGACTGAGCCAATGGCAGAGATCCGGCCCGCCAGGCAGATGACACAGGGCCCTCCATTGTGACCTATGACCCCTAGTGGCCACAGGATTTGAGCACGCCCCGGGAAAGGCTACGCAGGCACAAGGGAGCCCCTGGTGCGGACTGCTTCAGGGCATTGGCAGAGCACGCCAGGTACCTCTTTCCCACTTTCCTGAGGATATCAGTAGGCAAGGCATCCCCACTCAGCATCTCTTGCCTCTCTCTGTCTCTCTCTGCTTGTCTTCGTTCTCTGAAATCTCTTCCTTCTCCCCCTTGTCACTTCACACCTTGGAGTGCCTGACAGAGGGCCTAGAGACCAAAGAGCAAAGGGGGAAGGCCTCTGGCTCTACTGCTTGCCCATGGGGAGAGAAGTTCTGGGAGTCTATCTGGAAGGTCTAGAGAGTAGTGATTGATTGGGGAGCTACATCACGGGCGGACCTGGCCAGGTGAAGCTTGACATCACCGTGGGACCTGGCCAGGTGAAGCTCGCTGACAAGTGGCAGCCTCTCCGGAGACTACTAATTCCGCTCCTAACATTCTATGCAAATAACCGGCTGAGTGCCATGGGCAGAAAACATTGACACATACCTGCCAGAGGCCTATTCTGGGTCTGGAGAGTCCACCCTGGTCTCCCCTGCAACTCATCATCTCAGCACACACTTTGCCTGCACGCATGGAAACCGCCTCTCTCCACGAATGTCTTCACCTGCTAGGAAACACACGATGTCACTCAGCCAAAGGAGAGCACAGGCCAAGTCAACTGAAGCCCCCATTTTCAAGATTTTGCCCTCTGCTGCTCCACAGCCTCCGGTGGCACACTGCATGTGCGTCACTTCTCGGTAGACGAGGCCGAAATCCGGGCATCCAGGGCCCCAGCCGTCCAGAATCTACGGATGGCGGCATATGGATCACCTCTTTGCCTCGTACAGCAGGGAGGCCTGGGCCCTAGACTGGCTCCGCTAGAGCTCCACGACCTCAGCTATTTTCCCTGACCTTTGGCCTGTGCCCTCGTGAGTGTGTCATCTCTACTTCCACTTCTCTTCCCACCACACTGAATCCGCCACCTGCGGATACCTGAGCGTGGACATCAACATCTATCACTGGCTGCAGTGTCACAGGTCACTAGGTGTCTAGGCTCAGGCTGACCTTGGCTGTCTTCTGCCCAGGCAAGGAACCTAATCCTTCCAAGGAAATCAGGACACGTGCTCACTGGCCGACATCCTTACTTTCATCCACGCAGCGGTCTAGATGAGGGGAAAGAGGCCAGGTAGGCCAGGTGAGGGCTGAGTGTGGGGCCTAAGGCTTCTTTCCCAATCACCATGGTGACAGCCACCGGAAGGCTGGGCGGAACTTCGGACGGGGACGAGTCACAAACACTCAGCCAATAGGAGAGGTCCAGCCTAACCGGCCAGTTCCACAGAGCCCTCCATTTTACCCATGGACAGACAACGGCCCCTTGCGTCTTTGGCCACAAAATCCAGGGCACCCAGGGAATAACTTCACAGTAGGCAACCCCTGATGTGAACACGTTCGACACACTGGGACAGCAGGCAGGTACCTCTTTTCCACTTACGCTAGGATATCACAAGCAAGGCGCCCTTCCTCAGCATCTGTGGCCTCTCAGGTATGTGTTCACTCAGAGGAATCTCTTCATTCTACCCCTGAGACACATCACAAGTATGAGGGGCCTGAGAGAGAGCCTAGAGATGGAACGGGGGAGGCTTCTGGCTGTACTGCTTCCCCGTGGGGACAGAATAGCAGGTAGTCTCTCTGGAAGGTCTTAGCTTCTGTTGACTGACACGCGCAATACAGTAGGGGCGGACCCTGGCCAGGGGGAGCTTGTGGGCAGATGCAACCTCTCCGGCGACGAATAATTGCGCTGCTGCTTTGTATGGTGAAAACCTCCCCCCGCCAAGGGGGATGGGTAGAGAACATTGACCCATACCCGCCAGGGGCCTTTCCTGGGACTAAAGATCCCAACGTGGTCTCAACGTAGTCACCCTCTCAACACGCACCTTTCCTGCACACGTAATCCTGCCTTTCTCCGTCAGGGCCCTATCCTACCAGGAAAAAAAGCAAGCCGCTCAAAAAGGCCGATGCCAGGGAAATCGAGGAAACACTGCCAGTTTCCAAATTTTTGCTGTCTACACGTCCCCGCCTCCGGTGCAAGGCTGCCTATGTGGCCGGGCTCCGAAGGCAAGGCCGAAATCCTGGCAGCCTGGGCCCCAGCAGTGCAATGGTTGATGGACGTGGGGACACGGATGACCTGTTCACCACACACAGGAGGGATCCTTGGGCCCTTCACTGGCTCGCCATTCAGCTCCACGACGTCCACTACTGGCCCTGGCCTTTGCTTTGGCTGGTGCCCCATTAAACGTGTGCTCCGGAGCGATGTTTCTCCACCCATCACTAGCATTCTGCCACCAGGGGATATGTGAGTGTGGGAGTCACCATTTGTCACTGGCAGCAGTGTCACAAGTCACTAGACTTCCAGCTACCCGCTGACCTAGGCTGCCTTCTGCCCCAGGCAAGGTCCCGAATCCTTTATCCCAGATGCTGACACCTGGGCACTGGCGGACATTGATTTTTATCAACACAGAGGTCTGAGTGAGGGTCAGAGGGCCAGGTAGGTGAAGTGAAGGCCAGGTGGGCGGGGCTGAGGCTTCTTTGCCATCACCATAGAGACAGTCCCCCCACCGCAAGAGTGGGCGGAGCTTGGGATGGGCCTGGTGACAAGACTGAGCCAATGGCAGAGATCCGGCCCGCCAGGCAGATGACACAGGGCCCTCCATTGTGACCTATGACCCCTAGTGGCCACAGGATTTGAGCACGCCCCGGGAAAGGCTACGCAGGCACAAGGGAGCCCCTGGTGCGGACTGCTTCAGGGCATTGGCAGAGCACGCCAGGTACCTCTTTCCCACTTTCCTGAGGATATCAGTAGGCAAGGCATCCCCACTCAGCATCTCTTGCCTCTCTCTCTGCTTGTCTTCGTTCTCTGAAATCTCTTCCTTCTCCCCCTTGTCACTTCACACCTTGGAGTGCCTGACAGAGGGCCTAGAGACCAAAGAGCAAAGGGGGAAGGCCTCTGGCTCTACTGCTTGCCCATGGGGAGAGAAGTTCTGGGAGTCTATCTGGAAGGTCTAGAGAGTAGTGATTGATTGGGGAGCTACATCACGGGCGGACCTGGCCAGGTGAAGCTTGACATCACCGTGGGACCTGGCCAGGTGAAGCTCGCTGACAAGTGGCAGCCTCTCCGGAGACTACTAATTCCGCTCCTAACATTCTATGCAAATAACCGGCTGAGTGCCATGGGCAGAAAACATTGACACATACCTGCCAGAGGCCTATTCTGGGTCTGGAGAGTCCACCCTGGTCTCCCCTGCAACTCATCATCTCAGCACACACTTTGCCTGCACGCATGGAAACCGCCTCTCTCCACGAATGTCTTCACCTGCTAGGAAACACACGATGTCACTCAGCCAAAGGAGAGCACAGGCCAAGTCAACTGAAGCCCCCATTTTCAAGATTTTGCCCTCTGCTGCTCCACAGCCTCCGGTGGCACACTGCATGTGCGTCACTTCTCGGTAGACGAGGCCGAAATCCGGGCATCCAGGGCCCCAGCCGTCCAGAATCTACGGATGGCGGCATATGGATCACCTCTTTGCCTCGTACAGCAGGGAGGCCTGGGCCCTAGACTGGCTCCGCTAGAGCTCCACGACCTCAGCTATTTTCCCTGACCTTTGGCCTGTGCCCTCGTGAGTGTGTCATCTCTACTTCCACTTCTCTTCCCACCACACTGAATCCGCCACCTGCGGATACCTGAGCGTGGACATCAACATCTATCACTGGCTGCAGTGTCACAGGTCACTAGGTGTCTAGGCTCAGGCTGACCTTGGCTGTCTTCTGCCCAGGCAAGGAACCTAATCCTTCCAAGGAAATCAGGACACGTGCTCACTGGCCGACATCCTTTCTTTCATCCACACAGCGGTCTAGATGAGGGGAAAGAGGCCAGGTAGGCCAGGTGAGGGCTGAGTGTGGGGCCTAAGGCTTCTTTCCCAATTACTATGGTGACAGCCACCGGAAGGCTGGGCGGAACTTCGGACGGGGACGAGTCACAAACACTCAGCCAATAGGAGAGGTCCAGCCTAACCGGCCAGTTCCGCAGAGCCCTCCATTTTACCCATGGACAGACAACGCCCCCTTGCGTCTTTGGCCACAAAATCCAGGGCACCCAGGGAATAACTTCACAGTAGGCAACCCCTGATGTGAACACGTTCGACACACTGGGACAGCAGGCAGGTACCTCTTTTCCACTTACGCTAGGATATCACTAGGCAAGGCGCCCTTCCTCAGCATCTGTGGCCTCTCACGTATGTGTTCACTCAGAGGAATCTCTTCATTCTACCCCTGAGACACATCACAAGTATGAGGGGCCTGAGAGAGAGCCTAGAGATGGAACGGGGGAGGCTTCTGGCTGTACTGCTTCCCCGTGGGGACAGAATAGCAGGTAGTCTCTCTGGAAGGTCTTAGCTTCTGTTGACTGACACGCGCAATACAGTAGGGGCGGACCCTGGCCAGGGGGAGCTTGTGGGCAGATGCAACCTCTCCGGCGACGAATAATTGCGCTGCTGCTTTGTATGGTGAAAACCTCCCCCCGCCAAGGGGGATGGGTAGAGAACATTGACCCACACCCGCCAGGGGCCTTTCCTGGGACTAAAGATCCCAACGTGGTCTCAACGTCGTCACCCTCTCAACACACACCTTTCCTGCACACGTAATCCTGCCTTTCTCCGTCAGGGCCCTATGCTACCAGGAAAAAAAGCAAGCCGCTCAAAGAGGCCGATGCCAGGGAAATCGAGGAAACACTGCCAGTTTCCAAATTTTTGCTGTCTACACGTCCCCGCCTCCGGTGCAAGGCTGCCTATGTGGCCGGGCTCCGAAGGCAAGGCCGAAATCCTGGCAGCCTGGGCCCCAGCAGTGCAATGGTTGATGGACGTGGGGACACGGATGACCTGTTCGCCACATACAGGAGGGATCCTTGGGCCCTTCACTGGCTCGCCATTCAGCTCCACGACGTCCACTACTGGCCCTGGCCTTTGCTTTGGCTGGTGCCCCATTAAACGTGTGCTCCGGAGCGATGTTTCTCCACCCATCACTAGCATTCTGCCACCAGGGGATATGTGAGTGTGGGAGTCACCATTTGTCACTGGCAGCAGTGTCACAAGTCACTAGACTTCCAGCTACCCGCTGACCTAGGCTGCCTTCTGCCCCAGGCAAGGTCCCGAATCCTTTATCCCAGATGCTGACACCTGGGCACTGGCGGACATTGATTTTTATCAACACAGAGGTCTGAGTGAGGGTCAGAGGGCCAGGTAGGTGAAGTGAAGGCCAGGTGGGCGGGGCTGAGGCTTCTTTGCCATCACCATAGAGACAGTCCCCCCACCGCAAGAGTGGGCGGAGCTTGGGATGGGCCTGGTGACAAGACTGAGCCAATGGCAGAGATCCGGCCCGCCAGGCAGATGACACAGGGCCCTCCATTGTGACCTATGACCCCTAGTGGCCACAGGATTTGAGCACGCCCCGGGAAAGGCTACGCAGGCACAAGGGAGCCCCTGGTGCGGACTGCTTCAGGGCATTGGCAGAGCACGCCAGGTACCTCTTTCCCACTTTCCTGAGGATATCAGTAGGCAAGGCATCCCCACTCAGCATCTCTTGCCTCTCTCTGTCTCTCTCTGCTTGTCTTCGTTCTCTGAAATCTCTTCCTTCTCCCCCTTGTCACTTCACACCTTGGAGTGCCTGACAGAGGGCCTAGAGACCAAAGAGCAAAGGGGGAAGGCCTCTGGCTCTACTGCTTGCCCATGGGGAGAGAAGTTCTGGGAGTCTATCTGGAAGGTCTAGAGAGTAGTGATTGATTGGGGAGCTACATCACGGGCGGACCTGGCCAGGTGAAGCTTGACATCACCGTGGGACCTGGCCAGGTGAAGCTCGCTGACAAGTGGCAGCCTCTCCGGAGACTACTAATTCCGCTCCTAACATTCTATGCAAATAACCGGCTGAGTGCCATGGGCAGAAAACATTGACACATACCTGCCAGAGGCCTATTCTGG